>NC_051163.1:158931199-159102280 GCF_013339745.2 Dermacentor silvarum | reverse complement strand
GTTCCCGCTGCCCTTTACAACCATTGCCGTGCCCGTCCGTTCCCTTTGAATTCGTGTGCATCGACTTATACGGACCCCTTCCGCTTACACCGCGGGTCACCGCTGGATTGTAACCGCCGTGGACCATCTCACTCTCTACGCTGAGACGGCAGCTCTTCCTTCTGGTGCGGCGTCTGAGGTCGCCGAGTTTGTCCTGCAAGCCATTATATTGCGCCACGGTGCGCCTCGTGTTCTTCTAAGTGACCGTGGCAAGACATTCTTTCCCATGTTCTTGCTGAAGTCATACAAGCCTTCAAACACCATCCATAAGACCACCTCTGCGTAACATCCCCAGACGAATGGTCTTACCGAGCGTTTTCATCGAACTCTGTCCGTCATGATCTCCATGTATGTGAAACCCGACCACACAAACTGGGACACTATAACTTCCTTTCGTCACGTTTGCATATAATACTGCCGTTCAACGCACAACAACTACAGCCCCTTTTTCCTCGTGTACGGCCGTGCACCGTCTTTTGTTTGGACACCACCTTTCTCTCTACGCCTTCTGTTCCATCCACATCTCTACCAGAGGAGTTCGCCGCCCGTGTCGCCCACTGCCGCGAAATTGCGCGCGCCCACACCGCCACCATTCAGGACAAGAGGAAAGTCCGTTGTGATGCGACCTGTCGTGTCATTTCGTTCCGACCAGGCGACGAAGTGCTCCTGTACACACCTGTTTGAATGCCAGGGCTCTGTGAAAAATTTCTTCGCAGGTATCGCGGCCCAAATACCGTGCTTGAAAGAAAATCTGCCGTGAACTAGCGCGTAGCTCCTGTTACCTCGGTTACTGACCGCTGTTGCAGCAGCACTGCAATTGTTCACGTCTCTCGCCTGAAGCCGTATCTTCGGCGTTTCCGACCGTTTCTGACTGGCTGCCTTACCGGCCGCTTTCGTGAGGGGGGGGGGGGGGGAGTTAGTGTGAGCGCTAACTATGCAGTTCATCATCGTCTTCATGCGTATATACCCATCCTCCAGTGGCGTAGCCAGAAATTTTGTTCGGGGGGGGGGGGGGGGGGTCAGGTTGCAGCGCGGCCTCCTCCTTATAGAATTTGTCGAGGGACGAACTGCATGAATAATAACTGCATTGCCAATTTCATTGTATATTAGATGCTGCAAACGAATTATTGAACGCTATGCACTGTCCATTAAAATATGTATGTTTTCATAATAGAATATATTCGTATGCCCCCAAAATTGTGGCAGAAATAACTGATGTTAATGCTTCCGTTTTCTTTGTCTAAATAATAAGTAAAGAAAACATTACATGAACTTTAGGACTATTGACCTTTTTCGCGGAGCAGTTTTGTTTTAGAGAAACGAGATGGCGCTCACGGCGGTGCCCCATACCTCTCCTCAGCGACCGCGCACGAATACGAAACCATTACTGATTCTACCTTGCTTCTGTGCGATCAGCTGTCGAGAATGCAACTGAGTTTTCGCTAACACACTGTGCTCCAATCATGCTAGATTGAATAATGTGGATTGAAGACGTGTGCAGTAGTTGGCTGCAAAAATAGTGACTGGCATGGTAAGGAATAGAATGAATCTGTATGGCGAAGTTCGCGGACCACTGCTGCAACTGTCCGAACGTGTTACCGGCTCTTCGTGATGTACGGCTTTCCTCGAGGATACAGAAATTTGCTCATCCACCAGCCTTGTATCGCTAACCTTCAAAGAAAGGGCTTCATCCCCAGAACGTCGGCAACAGTGAGTACCACTCGTTCAACAATGACAAAGGGAGTAGCGCCGCTTCCTGTCATAGTATGTTTCGTGCGCGTTATCTATACACATCTGTCCAAATGGCAGGAAAACTTACGCCTACTCTATCGCCGACGTATCAAGAATAAGTGAATGGACGCACACTTGAATAATGCGCACTGTATACACACAGTAAATGACATACTACACCTATGGCGCACCAATGGTCGAAGCTGAATGTTTCGTGACGGTCCACAAGAGTAAGCAAGTTACTAGCTGTAATATATATTTGCTACAAGGTATTACAATGTATAAAACAGCTACGTTTCAAGCCTTGTGCGCAGCAAGAACAAATCTATCGGATTCGGAAATGAGCACACCCGCGAGCGATTAGGCAGAAAATAAACAGATAGTGGCCGCACCGAGAAACTTCACTGAGTCAGAAACTGACAAGCCACTGCTTCAAAAGATTTGCCGAATAAAGAACAAAGAGCAAAACACACTAATCCTGACTGAATTCATAATCGCAAACCTTGGAATGCATATTTAGCCCCGCTTTTAGAAGAAGCACCATATAAACTGCCTGCGCCGTTTGGACATAGCTCAATAAGCTCCGAAAGCGCTTTTGCATGTTCTCTGAAGCTGTGATCAAAGCTTCGTGTCGTCCGTCTAGTCACCGTCTACGATATCTCCAAAAACAGAGGTTTTCTAAGCCGCGCCGGCGTCATACACTTCCATAGTAAACAAGTAGGCAACGGAGGCAGTTGAGGGCAAGCAATGGACGCGTCACCACGTGATCAATTATGGCAGCGCCCACGTGATCGCCGCGGAAAAGAGTCAATATCAGTTCGAAACCAGCAAAGCAGTGCATGCAGCTTATATGAAAACGTAAAGGCCATGGAATTAATAAGTTGAGAACAAATATTTTGATTAATCTTTGTCATTAAAGAAACCTTGTTTACATTTTTCTACATATGCAACGGCCAGGAAGAAACCTCAATGACTCTATCCCTCGTTGCAATCGATTGCGCAGGAGCAGCTGTAATTCGTCGTGTATTGTAATTACACCGAGATAATACTCGCAGCAGTGAGTACAAATAAAAAGTAGGAGTTCTGCAAAGTATATATTAGAAATGCGAACATAGAATAGAATATACAAATGCGAAGATAATACTCGCTAAAGTGCAAAAAAAGGGTCGCTGGAAACAAAGTTCACTGCTTGTATACACAAAATCTCGCAATAAGATATTTAAAAATACGTATGAGTCTCCAATAAATCTACGTATTTAAGCAAACGTCAGTGTATATAATGCGTCAAATACGACAAATAAACATGTTGCTTAGTCACAGATAGTAAACTTTGCGCACAGAAAGACAGATGATCCTGGCAAGAACATAACTATGATCGCAGAAATCGTGATATATAATTGAGCCATGCAGCGGTCGCGACAGTGCCATGTGGGTAGAATAATAGAGGAATAATAGAGGAATAATGCATAAATCAGTACGAAAATGTGTAATTTAACTGCCTGCACAACGCCAACAATTATTCTGCACCCAAAAATAAGGAGTGTATTCCTTCGTTTCAAAAAAGAAATAAAAGCAGGTAGCTGAAAAGGAAAGAAACGGACAAACGAAGGCCACAGATGATGCGGTAAGTTGAACTACCCAATATCCGAGTGTTTTTGGCGAACGCCGCGTGGGCCGGGCTTTCAATGAGCAAGGTCGGTCAAAATTGGTTATTGGTATTCGCGTGATAATTGTGAGCATGATGCTAACTGCTAGAAAAAGTTGTCGCAGTTTCACCTGAAAGGCGAAGCATCAATTGCGAAAGCAAATTTGTAGAGAGCTATACGGAGTAATGATATTAGCTTTATCAGCTGTATAAACTTGGACATGCAGCAGCACCGGCAACACGCAGAACTGTTGTCGACGCCGTCGGCGTTTTGCCCGCGTTCGCTCAAAATGCGTGCGGCGTTGGTGACTGTTGCCGGAGCCTCTATATAAACATCGGCAACACGCAGAACTGTTGTCGATGCCATCGGCGTTTTGCCCGCGTTCGCTCAAAATGCGTGCGGCGTTGGTGACTGTTGCCGGAGCCTCTATATAAATAGGCACTTGGTGCCGCAGCTAAACGTCGCCTCCCTTCCCTCCCCCTCCCCCCCCCTCCCCCACGGCCTCTCGCGCGTCGGAAGAAGGCGCGTTTGCTCTACATATATGGTGATTGTAAAGGAGGAAAGAGACGCCTACTTCTGCAGCCCTTAAGCGAGCACGGCGCAGAACGCGCGTTTGTTCTCCGCCGTGCGTTCACTCCCCGTGAAAGAGCGCGCCCCTCGCGCCCTTTCACTCGCACATACAGCGTTCGGCGCGCGGCGACGATTTCATCTCCATTGACGTCATACGGAACCTCACGGCGACGGCGACGGGGACGCCGACGGCAGAAATCTGCTTTTGAGTGTCCATATAATTGCTATCGTAATAATAAACGGCGAAAATTTCTGCGGTTTTAAAAGGTAATGAGCGGTCATACGTTTTCATAATTAAGAACTTAGGGACCTGACGGAACAGTGATTTTACTGCGATAGCAATTATATGGACACTCAAAAGCAGATTTCTGCCATCGGCGTCGCCGTCGCCGTCGCCGTGAGGTTCCGTATGACGTCAATGGAGATGAAATCGTCGCCGCGCGCCGAACGCTGTATGTGCGAGTGAAAGGGCGCGAGGGGCGCGCGCTTTCACGGGGAGTGAACGCACGGCGGAGAACAAACGCGCATTCTGCTCCGTGCTCGCTTAAGGGCTGCAGAAGTAGGCGTCTCTTTCCTCCTTTACAATCATCATATATGTAGAGCAAACGCGCCTTCTTCCGACGCGCGAGAGGCCGTGGGGGAGGGGGGGAGAGGGAGGGGGAGGGAAGGGAGGCGACGTTTAGGTGCGGCACCAAGTGCCTATTTATATCAGAGGCTCCGGCAACAGTCACCAACGCCGCACGCATTTTGAGCGAACGCGGGCAAAACGCCGACGGCGTCGACAACAGTTCTGCGTGTTGCCGGCGCTGCTGCATGTCCAAGTTTATACAGATGATAAAGCTAATATCATTACTCCGTATAGCTCTCTACAAATTTGCTATCGCAATTGATGCTTCGCCTTTCAGGTGAAACTGCGACAATTTACTTGCATTGATTTTTGCTGCTTCGCTATCTAGAGGACAAACTTCTCTCGGCGGGAAAGTTGAGCGAAGCGGTCAATGACTTCGGACACGTTGATGCCGACGTCTCTGTGGGTGTATAGAAGAGCCAGCCTAACCATGCGTTCCACAGACATTGTAGAGGGCAAGTAGTTTTTTAGTAACTCTTGTTAAAAAAATATTCTCTCTGCGCTGGCAGTGGTCACTGGAAGGGTGACTAGAAGCTGCAGCAGTATTTACACATTAACATAGAACCTGCTGTCGCAGTGAGAGATGGGCATCTATTCCGGTGCTAAAACCTAAAACACTCCATTGATGTCGTTGGCATACTTGTTTAGGTACCTTGCAGAAACAGTAGGCTGTTCGATTCCAGCGATGTCCGTCGTTTCGTCAGGAAGTATGGAGAAGCAGCCTGCTTTTGAATCTAAGCTTTCTTTGATAATGTCACCACAAATTTCTATAATTTGGTTTTGTGCGTCTGGGCTTAAATACGAGGCAATACTGGGGCAACTTTCCAAATGGTTCTTCAGATATGTATCTCCACAATCAGCTCGCATGCGAAGAAGCACTCTGGAAATGCCTGTATTTTCAGCAGGGGCATTGCTTAAATCCATAGGGCCCCTGTCCCTGTGGCCACGGAGAGCCACACCTCGTCGCCCGCAAAAAAAAAAAATCCTCAATAATAGGCCGTTCACTTTCTTCTGTTTTCTCATATTTCACTTTGCCTGCCCTGGTCCAGCTGATCAATCACATTGGGCACGCTTCCTGAAAATGTTTGTAGAAAATTATCAGCTGCTAGCTGACAGTCACGGTGATATTTAGTATTTTCGTGTGTGTGGGAGATTGCGAGCGCGCGCTTCCATTTATGGAACGGCTTGGACACGAGCGTTCCAGTGCGCGCATGTTGGGCCCAAGTTTATAAGAACATTAACCCCATAAAGTGCTAGAATTGAAAATCTTTTAAAGCATGCCTTTGCAAATGTCAGCGCACCTTTCGCGTCGAAAGTTTATGAGAACTTTATACCCATAAAGTTTCGTAATTGAAATCCATGCGCTCCGTATATTCCGCGACCGCTGCGAGATGCCGCAACGCGCCCGCTCGCTATCGAAAAGCCGTTGAAAGTTGTGCTCGGATGGGGCTCCTTGCGTTACGTGACTCCAGGTGCAAGGGCGTTTTCACAAAATCCAGCCCGAGTTCGCAATGTTCGTGCCGAAATGTCTTTTCGAGCGTGAAAAGGACATTGTAGACAAAATCCAGAATGATTGCCGGCGTCGGTGGTTGTTTTGGTCGGCGGTGCATGCCAGCACGAAAAAATTTCGAGGGGGGGGGGGGAGGGGCTGAAGCCTTCCCCCCCCCCCCCCCTTGGCTACGCGCCTGGTTGTGTGTACAAGCTCACTCGCGGTGATGACTTATCGCACTAGCAGATTGTGCATGCCAAGATAGAAACCACTCACTAAGGACGTAATAATCCAAGGATCAGGCATAAGTGAGACAATGTATAAGGAGATGAGCGGATATATTATATTGCGATAGCAATTATATGGACACTACAAGTGAACTTCTGCCGTGGTCGCAGACGTCGTTGTGAGGTTCCGTATTAAGTCCAAACGCACTAAAATTGTCGCAGCGTGCCGGCGGTAGGCTGCGTGTGCCACGCAAGCTTGCGAGGGTCAGGCGACACTTGCTGCTCAATCTCGCGCGCGCGAGGGAAGCGCGCTGATTCTGTCGTGCGTCAGGCATTGGAGGGGGGGGGGGGGGGTCGTCTTGCTCCGGCGGCGGCCGCGTGGGTATCTCGAAAGCGATCTGCGACGTGAACAATGTTCAACTAGAGCCGGTAACTTCGTATGCGCCGTGTTTTCAACGTTTCGTTCGCTTTGAAGCGAGAGGCGGCACGAAGGTCAATAGGTGACCCAAAAAACGAGCAATCGCAGGGAATTGTGGGGTGCGCCGTCTGCTAGCAGCTTCCGGTTCGACGGACGAGGCGGCGGCATGCCCGGCGCACGTGTTTTTCTACGCGGTTTCAACTGTCAGTCGTGCGAAGCTTTCCGTCCGCTTTGTCGACCAGCAATGTCGTATCATTCATGCCAGTAGCGCACCCAGGATCTCCGCCAGGGGGCGGGGGAGGGGGGGGGGGGAGGGGGGGTTGACAGTTTGCCAATACCATCTAAACAGCACTAATTTCGATTTCTTCACGGGAGATTGTCAAAAAATGCGCTTTTTGCGAGTGTGCAGACGATTGCACGTCTTACATCTTAGTTGCAGTACTCAAATGCATAAGGAAAGAAAAGGGGTTGAACAAAAGGGGGAGTTAAGTCGGCCTCAGGGGGGGCGGGGGTTACAACTATACACGAATTGTGAGCGGTATAGATCGGCACAGTGACTGATGAGTGCACTCACTCACACTCGCACTCATTTCAAAGGGGTGAGTGCGAGTGAGCGCCAGTGAGTGTGAGTGTGAGTGGAGGTGAGTGCGAGTGAGTGCCAGTGAATGTGAGTGTAATTGAGTGCGAGTGCGAGCGAGTGCCAGTGAGTGTGAGTGCAGGTGAGTGCGAGTGAGTACCAGTGAGTGTGAGTGCAGGTGAGTGCGAGTGAGTGCCAGTGAATGTCAATGTAAGTGAGTGCGAGTGAGTGCCAGTGAATGCGAGTGCGAGTGAGTGCCAGTGAGTGTGAGTGCAGGTGAGTGCGAGTGAGTGCCAGTGATTGTGAGTGCAGGTCAGTGCGAGTGCGAGCGAGTGCCAGTGAGTGTGAGTGCAGGTGAGTGCGAGTGAGTACCAGTGAGTGTGAGTGCAGGTGAGTGCGAGTGAGTGCCAGTGAATGTCAGTGTAAGTGAGTGCGAGTGAGTGCCAGTGAATGCGAGTGCGAGTGAGTGCCAGTGAGTGTGAGTGCAGGTGAGTGCGAGTGAGTGCCAGTGATTGTGAGTGCAGGTCAGTGCGAGTGCGAGTAAGTGCCAGTGAGTGTGAGTGCAGGTGAGTGCGAGTGCGAGTAAGTGCCAGTGAGTGTGAGTGCAGGTGAGTGCGAGTGCTAGTGAGTGCCAGTGAGTATGAGTGCAGGTGAGTGCGAGTGAGTGCAGGTGAGTGCAAGTGAGTAACAGTGATTGTGAGTGCAGGTGAGTGCGAGTGAGTGCCAGTGAGTGTGAGTGCAGGTGAGTGCGAGTGCGAGTGAGTACCAGTGAGTGTGAGTGCAGGTGAGTGCGAGTGCGAGTGAGTGCCAGTGATTGTGAGTGCAGGTGAGCGCGAGTGAGTGCCAGTGAGTGTGAGTGCAGGTGAGTGCGAGTGCGAGTGAGTACCAGTGAGTGTGAGTGCAGGTGAGTGCGAGTGCGAGTGAGTACCAGTGAGTATGAGTGCAGGTGAGTGCGAGTGAGTGCAGGTGAGTGCAAGTGAGTAACAGTGATTGTGAGTGCAGGTGAGTGCGAGTGAGTGCCAGTGAGTGTGAGTGCAGGTAAGTGCGAGTGCGAGTGAGTACCAGTGAGTGTGAGTGCAGGTGAGTGCGAGTGCGAGTGAGTGCCAGTGATTGTGAGTGCAGGTGAGCGCGAGTGAGTGCCAGTGAGTGTGAGTGCAGGTGAGTGCGAGTGCGAGTGAGTACCAGTGAGTGTGAGTGCAGGTGAGTGCGAGTGCGAGTGAGTGCCTGTGAGTATGAGTGGAGATGAGTGCGAGTGCGAGTGAGTGCTGTGAGTGTGAGTGGAAGTGAGTGCGAGTGCGAGTGAGCGCCAGTGAGTGTGAGTGGAAGTGAGTGCGAGTGCGAGTGAGTGCTGTGAGTGTGAGTGGAGGTGAGTGTGAACGTGAGTGAGTGTCTGTGAGTGTGAGTGGAAGTGAGTGCGAGTGCGAGTGAGCGCCAGTGAGTGTGAGTGGAAGTGTGTGCGAGTGCGAGTGAGTGCTGTGAGTGTGAGTGGAGGTGAGTGTGAACGTGAGTGAGTGCGGGGCCTGGAAAAAATTATGATGAGTGAGTGTGAGTGAGTGTTCTCCCACACTGCCGATGGCACGGCATGTGCCCCGAGCGAGCAGCCCTGCAATCCAATGCACCTTAGAACGCAACTAGCGTTGTAAGCGTTGAAAAGGCAAGCTGCCATTTCGCGCCATTTACCTCCCCTTGGAGGCGCAGATGGGACTGTCCACGCGGTTGCCAGGCGGCAGGAAAGCATGCGAAACGTGAGGCCATCTCTTCCAGTGTCTTCTCTCCAATTTTATCGCAGCTCTCCGCATCGCTGCCTCCCTCAACCTCACCACCGCATGCGCAGGGAGGCTTCCTCTCTCTACCTTACACTGCTACGGCCGAAGTAGTGTGAGGCATCGCTCCTACATGGCAGTGTGAGATATTTGGTGATAAAGTCGTAGGAACATGGAAAGTACCGCAACCGCCGAAGCGTGCGCAGACAACACTGGACTTTTGTTGCAATATTTGGTCCCACGCGTCTCTCGGGCCGCCGCAGCTTAGCTATTTAGCTTCGATTTCAGCGGTTTATAATATCGCAAGTTGACAGATTTCATAAAAGATAAGGTGGTGCATCTTCTATGCGTGAGATCAGAACATTTTTCCAGGCGCGAAATTGCATGCAGCGAGACCAGCGACAGGACGGCCGCTCGAGCGGCCAGCCTTCCCGATAAGTTTTGTGGTCGTTGGGAAGCTATCCAAGGAATATACTAAATTGCTTAATTGCATAATTGAGCAACGTTACTCGTGTTTTAAGCATCTTGTACGTCGCCGGCCTACGTGAATCTCGGGTTCCTTTACATTGATTGTTTTATAGCTTCGTATTTAACGCGCTGCAAAGAACGCGAGCAGCTCATCCTCGGGCTTGCTACGGTGAAGACCGGCACGATGGTTGTCGCAGTGGGCCCTGTGAAATCCAGAAACGAAACCGTGTTTCGCTTAGCTAGATGCGATATAAATTACATGTACTCAGAAAGTGAAGCATTCAACTGCGCACCTCCTGTTCTAAATGCAAAACGATCCCGATGCTCGTGTGTCACACAGAATTTTCTAGGCTGACTAGGTATCCAGCGTTGCCACGCATCGCTTATAAGCGTGGATGTAATAGCTTTCGAACGTGGGTACTGATTTACCCGTGCTCGAAACGATTGATACAGATTGACTTCGACGTAGATAAACTGTCCCTGACTGCAATACAAGGAAAGGGATGCTAAAACAGTTATCCGGGTCCTTTTCCTGTTGTTTGTGAGTCAGTCGGAATTAACACCACATGAGAAAATGTATACTTAAATATTAGCATTGGCAGGTCGATAGATCTTTCGTGCAGTGGTTTTCTCACTACATTATGTTATTTTTTACACAGCCGCCCGCATTCCGACGCTATTCGACTGGCATTTTGCTAGGTTCTGCATATTTCCTCGCCTTGTTTGCGCAGGGCAAACCGCGCAGTCTGCAAAGCAAACGCGTGAAGAAGCGTCTCCATCACATTATGACATTTACGCAGTCCAATGATACCGCGAAGAAAGAGCGGCAGCAATCGCCGTGCTATCTGGCTGCACCGAATAAAAGGCGACAATTTCACTCCCACTAGGTGAACTTGATGATATCGCAAAGCTCTCACTAATTGAAATTAAAATTGTTTACTTGCATCCTGTACATTTACAGACAGGGGGGACTGTAGAAGAAAAGCTATCCTTCAACAGCTTGACGTGTCTACAATCCCACCCGCCGTGGTTGCTCAGTGCCTATGGTGTTGGGCTGCTGAGCACGAGGTCGCGGGTTGGAATCCCCGTCATGGCGGCCGCATTTCGATGGGGGTGAAATGCGAAAACACCCGTGTACTTAGATTTAGATGCACCTTAAAGAACCCCAGGTGGTCCAAATTTCCGTAGTCCCCCTTTACGGGGTGCCTCATAATCAGATCGTGGTTTTGGCACGTAAAACCCATAATTTTATTTGTATAAAATCCCTGTTTCTGCAGGGAGGCAGCATAACACATGCGCACATTAGAGCACGGCACGGGCTTGGGCTTACCCGAAAGCCGGGCCAGGCCCGGGCCAGGCCCGGCCCATGGGCCGGGCCGGGTAGGGCAGTTTTTTCACGGGCTCGGGCCGGGCTCAGGCACGGCATGTGCTTTTTGACGCGGGCCCGGGCCGGGCTCGGACTTTCTGGCGGTGTGCATGTAACGTGCAGCGAGTTATCCTCGGGCTTCGCGACTCTGAAAAGCATGTCTTTTTCGGTCTCGGGCCGGGTTCGGGCCGGTTTCGAGCCGGTTTCGAGCCGGGCTCGGGCCGGGCTCAGGCCTGAGGTAAACGGGTGGCGCGCCGGGCAGGTCGGGTAACGCAGATTATTTCCGGGCCCGGGCCGGGCCCGGGTCTCGCCATAAAACTTTTGGTCGTGCTCGGGCGGGCAGCCCAACGTAAAAAATGTCACAGTTTCGCCCTAAGGGTGAAGCAATGAATGCGATAGCAACACAGCAATGTCATACGAAGTAAGGTGAGCGGCTTTGGTAGAAATATGAATTGTAGTAAACATGAGCTGATTAAGTAAGCAGGTGTGCTGCGGCGTAAGTAGACCGACATGAAGAGAGACTCAATGACCACGAGAAGGCGCGTGTGAGACGGTGGTGTTGATGAGAAGCGCTTCCCGTGGGCAGCGCGTGCGAAGGGACACACCTGTAGCGCTGCACTGCCGATCCGGGCAGCATTGCATGTGTAACGTGCGTTGAAAAATGTGGCCCGACTATTACTAACTGAATGAACAAGCGTGGTGTGAGCGCGCACAAACAAACACGAATAGATCACACTGAATGACTGCAGACAACGACCGTTGAAAACTCTGGCAGCAAGCGGATACGCCGCAGCGGCGAAGGTATGTGCGGTCTATCGCTGCAACGGAAACTGAGCGGCGAATGCACGGCGCATCAAGGTCAGAGCCGTGTGGAGATAAGACGCGGTGCGAGCGAGCGACGAGCGCGGTTGTTGGCAGAGTGGAAGTGTGCCCCCCCCCCCCCCCCAGCTCCCTCCGGCGCTGGCTTCCCGCTTCCTTGCTTGCGCGTGGGAGATTGAGTGCGTTCGCTCTCCGTGATAGCGCGCGTCCCCGCACGCTTCCGCTCCGGCATACGGCACGCGGCGAAGATTTTATCTATAGGGAACCTCACGGCGACGGCGACGCCGACGGCAGAAATCCGGTTGAAGTGTCCATATAATTGCTATCGCAATAAAACGGGCCCGGGCCGGGCCCGGGCTGAAAAAAAATAGGCCCATGCAGTGCTCTAGCGCACATACATATACACACATACATACACACACACCCCCACACACACACACACACACACACACACACACACACACATATATATATATATATATATATATATATATATATATAGCTGTATACATAACTTCACTGACATGTTTCTCACTCACACTTTGCTTCATGTCAAGCAACAAATGCATAAGGCTACCAGATATTACATCGAAACCGTGTACATCAGTTTCAGTTCCTTGGATGATGACATAAAAAGGTCAAATCGGATTGAATTATAGTAATTTACCAGTCTTGGTATTATGTGTTTAAGGCATTCTTTCGCATAGATTGAACGTGGTGTTGGTACTAACCAATCCTCAACGTGTCTTGTGACGTAATTTGGAGCTTTTCTCTTAAGTTGGGCTAGAGTACGCAGGTTGCTGATATTTTGATGGACTTACAGTTTATAAACATGACAGACGATATCTGTAGAGATTGTGAGCTGGAATCACACCAGAATTATTAAAGAAGGTTATTGTCGATTCTGTGTAGGAAGCATTATATGCTTGGTGGAGGTACTTCTTTTGTAATAGGTGAATATGTTCTAGATTGGTGGATGTTGTGTTACCCCATACTAATTGGCAACAGTTTAAATGTGATTGGCAAAGTGAATTGTACAGCAAGAGTTTAATACGTGTGGACAGAATGTATTTCATACGGCCTACTACGCCATTTATTATACTTATTTTGCTTAGAACGTATTTGATGTGATTATCCCATGACGTATACGCTGAAAAGTTGACACCCAGACATTTGAAAGTCTCGACTATTTCAATCCTCATTGAGTTTAATACAATGCCTTGATGGGGAGGTATTACCTTGTTTTTCAGTCTGAATATAACTGCTTTTCTTTTGTTTGCATTTATCTTCATTAAATTCACTCTCGACCATTCCTCTAAGGATTTCATTGCATTGGTAAGTTGTTCTACAAGGACATGAATATTATTACCTGTGAAAAAATACTCGTGTCGTCTGCCTAAGTAATAAACCTTCTCCGAGAGTTAATATTGACGATATCATTCAGATAAATATTAATAAGCAAAGGCCCTAGAATACTTCCCTGTGGCACTCCACAATGGACAGCTGTAGCCTTAGAAGTAAAGGTGCCGATTTACACAACTTGTTTTCTATTAGATAAGTAGGATTTGACAAGAGATAATGCCTGCCCTCGTATTACATAATAGTTTATTTTCTCCAATAAAATGTTATGGTCAACTAAATCAAAGGCCTTGGAAAAGTCTACGAAAATGCCAACAACTACAGCTTTGTTTTCAAACTCTGTTAATATATATTCTTTCTGCTCTATTAATGCTAACTCGACTGATTTTTTCTTACGAAAACCAAATTGGTGTGGTGTTAACAGGTTATGTTTTTCAATAAACTTTGTGATCCTCGAATGCAAATTTTTTTCAGACATCTTTGAAAGGATTGGTAAAATAGATACCGGCCTTTTTTTCGCGAAAAACGCTTTCCAGAACTCCCGGTGGTTGCTACACCCGAAAGCGCAGCACCCGGGTATTTCCTTTCGTTTTAATTTAAGCCTACGAAAGTTACATGTGCCCTAAGTTACACAAAATGAAAACTCCGACCTCGTCGATGGCTCATACGCGCAGCGTGTGCGAGCGATGCCTCTGTCTGTTTGCCCGCTCTGGCGTGGCATGGACCATCTACGGTGGAAAGTGATCACCTGACGGCAACTGATCACTCGGCGGCGGGTCGGCGAACAGAAAAGGGCTGCGGTGCTTTCCAGGTTCCAGTGACCTTGTTCGGCGAGGCAGCACCCGCAGGCGGCAGCCAGGGTCAGCAAGAGAGTTCGCAAAGAAAGATTCGCTTTAAGATGATTGTCATGCATTGGAGGGCTGGGGCACACTTCACTTTATTTCAATTCAATTCAATTTTTTTATTTACCAAAAAATATTATGGCTTGACTCTTGGGCTAAAAGCTGCAAGAATACAGCTTGACGAGGCCCAGGAGGCCATACATTCATGGCAACAAGTGAGAGGTAAACAGATAACAGATGCTTACAAGCATCATAACGAAAATAAATAAGTTATTTGCGCAGATAGTAGAAATGACTGTACATTGAGAACGTGTCCTCTTACTTGTAGAGCGGAAAAAAACAACAACAATGCATTTGTGTTACAATGCAAAAAAATCATTCAAGAAACTAACAAAGCACAATTCTACAGTAATACGTATACAACACTCTAATTTTACAAACAGAAAGAAATGATAGCACCACTAATACAAGAACTAACTGCAATAGGACTAAATAACAACAGTTATATATCGATAGCAAGTGACATGAATGAAACAATAATACATAAGGCGTCAGAAACCAGAGTAACCTGTATTGTAAAACACAGTCCATTACAAATAAATACCGTGTTCCGATAGATAAATAGATGAATAAATAAATTAGTAATTCAGAAATATTTCACGTAATATATTTACTGTGGGTTTCCTAAGTCATTATGTTTATTAAGAATAGATGGAAGGTTATGTTTCAAAGACTGCTGTTTACAGTCGGTACGAGAAAGATTTCTCATCGAACACCGTTGTGGTCTTACTACCAGGCTAACTTCATTCTTCCTGTATCTGGTTTGTTCAAATTTAATTTACTTATTATTCTGTTTAAATTACTTAACAAACAGCTCGCGTTTCAATTAATAGGCTCTAGGTTGCTCACAAATACCAATAGCACTAGGTTTGCCCATAATCACAACTTTCTATTACCGAAATGTAACACGAACTATGTCCAAATGACATCTTACTTCTCGGCGATTAAATTTTGAAATACCTTACCCTATGTACTTAAATCATCATCAACCTTGCATGCATTCAAGTATAAACTTAAAAATTTCATTTTGTATAACTCGTTGTCCTGTTTAATTTACTTTGCATATAAAGCGTGTAATTCATTTGTTAAATAGGTTTGTGTAATTGAGATTGATAATGTGCGTATTTTTATTAAATACAAGTACGACTCCTTTATAGAATCGTGTGTATTCCTTTCTACTACCATGTCAACTATTTATTTACTTGTAGATTGCACAATTTTTATACTGCTCTATCAATTATTCATTTTGTACCAATGTTGTTAACCGAGGGCTCCGCTGCAGTCTTTGGGACCCTCACCTGTATACTACTAACAACCAACTATGTATCCTGAATGAATAATAAACTGAAACTGAAACACAAATAGACATCTGCCTGAAAAATAATAGGGAATAGTATATAAAATGACACCCCTAATTCCATTTAGAGGAAGCTTTTGAAACAGAATGCGATGCTGAGTAGCCTCAAAGCTTTCCTGAAGTCAACAATAACTGGAACAGTGCATAACGTTTTGTCAGAGTTATTCGCAATTATTTTTTATTGTTTGTTGTGCCTCTTCTTGCGATTTGTTTTTGCGAAAACTGCACTGATATTGGACAAGGGCCTGTTTCTGATCCAGAACTTTGGTTACCGGTTCATTAAGACTAGTTCTACGACGTTTCAAAAAGGGGTAGCCCACTTATTAGCTCGTAATTATTTACGTCGTTTAAGGATCCACCTTTAGGCAGAACTAGTACTCTGGCTATTTTGATGCTATTGGCATAAATCTCGGTAACTAGTGCATTGTTGCATATATGACATAGCGGGGCACACAAAATATCAGCAACGCTAATGATTGGTACCACTTTGATTTTATCATATCCTGCTGCACTGTCTCTTTTGAGAGACCTAATCAAACTAAAGATTTCAACTTCATGGCATGCGGAAATAAACCTAGAGTTAGTGCTGTGAGATTCTACATAACCATTTAGATCTTTTGTGGAACTAAACGTGCGAATGGTATTTGTACCCCAGCTTGGGCAAAAAGCGATGATTACATTTGTTTACATGCGAAGTGTAAATATATACTACATTGTCCAAAATAAGTCTGCTAAGGATCAAACTGTTTGAGTGGCCTTTGAGTCTGCGAATTGCGGTCCATATTTTTTTTTTTTTTGGGGGGGGGGGGTCGTTTGATGTAGACACAAACATATTGTCACGCGCGTTTCACATGTTCATTCCATAATCATCATCATCAGATCGCGCGCCTATTTTCGGACTGGTAGCATGTGCAAGACGACGTGAACGCCGTTGGTTGTTGTGGCCGCTTCGGTAAAGGTGCCGTTCCCTGCCAGTGGACTTGTGGAAAACTAGCCGAGGTGGGGGGTAGACCTAGGCGACACCCTAGGTGGTGTGGACCCGAAGCTGCAGACGCCATTATTTTTCTCACCCCAAGTAGGCCGAAGAAGCCGTCGCCAGCAAGGACTGCCACCTGAGTTAGCTCTGCTAGCAAGTCCGTCGAGAAAAATGTCCACCACTATGGCAGGCCAGACACAAGACACCCAAACTGCGCCTGTCTCGTGGATTGCTTATGCGCCACCCACGCCACAATCCTTACATTGCGACGCATTCGAGGACGTTGGAGATTGGTTGGATGACTTCGTAGTACTAGACGCCAGCTTCAACGATTGGGACGGCATCAAGATGATGCGGTACGTCTACTTTGCACTCGAGGATTCAGCGCGCATACGGTATGTGAACCACAAATCTTTTTCTGATGGGTTGACCGTGATTTGGCCGACAGCTTCGTGACACCTAGAGCAGCGCCGAAAGGAAAGAACTAGCCGAGCATGGCCACGCGTCACCAAACCAGAGGCCAAACGAGGTCATTGCTATGTTCGTTCAAGAAATGTCTCGGCTCTTTCAGCGAGCGGATCCCTCTATGTACAAGGAGGGGAGGTGTTTATTATACATAAGGAAGAGAAAAAAAACACCTCCCCTCAAGGAAATGGTGCGGCTCCTGATGCGTCGAGTAAAAGAGCAACTCCTTGCCGGCCTTGTGCGTAATCCTCCTGCCACTATACTTTCAAAGTCAGCAAACACCTCAGCACGTGTATGTGTACAAGTCTATTCAGTGCCAACCTTGAGTCAGTTCACGAGTCAAATCAACTGTGCCTGCACGAGCCCACTGACGCAAACCGCCACTCACTCGAACTGATCTAACACAAGCATTCACTTTCACTGAAGCCACCACTCGTACTAGCCGGCAGTCAGTCGTGTTCATGAAATGCGAAAGTTATAATTCACCCGACTGCAGCATGAAGCTACAAAGAAAGCCATTACAGGTTTCTCAGATCGAAAACTTCGCAGTTGAATAAACATTGGTCCTGGGCCAGGTATCGTACTCTTCCGACACCCTTCTGTGACTTTGTTAGAGCGACAATACCGGCAAACGGATTTATTAATGGCGAAGCTGTTTAACCTGGGCATTTGTCGTACGCTGGAAAACCTCGCCAGCGATGACATCACGTGCGTCGCCTAGCAAACGCCTCGCGCAGTTGCCGCAAGGCGTTGCTAGGCAACTCACGTGACGTCATCGCTCGGCGAGGTTACCACCCTCCTGCCGCGGTGGCTCAGTTGGCTAAGGCGTTGCGCTGCTGAGCACGAGGTCGCGGGATCGAATCCCGGCCGTGGTGGCTGCATTTCGATGGAGGAGAAATGCAAAAACGCCCGTTTGCTTACGTTGTAATGCACGTTAAAGAACCCCAGGTGTTCAAAATTAATCCGGAGCCCTCCACTACGGCGTTCCTCATAATCAGAACTGGTTTCGGCGCGTAACACCCCAGAAAGAAGAAGAGGTCACCACCCTCCCACAGGTTACCCTCGCCACAGCCAAGCATTGCGGAGCCTCCCAGCAGCCGCACCACCCTCGCCACATGCGCGCCCCGCAACAGCCGCGCCACAGCTGCGGATATGACGTCACTGCACAAGTTAAAAGCTCCGTGTCGCCGCGGCGAGGCGACACGCAGCACCAAGAATAAACAGTTGGCAGTCTGCGCTCGTGGTAGTTCGTGTATTCCTCCCGCTTGTCCTCGTGTTTTAACAGCGAAGCTGCTTAATGAAATGAAATAAGCTTTCATGCCAAGGCGCGATTCGAGCCCACGTACCCACGGTGCCAAGTCGAGCGTCGTAACCACTAGGCTATACAGCCACTTTTTTTTCTTTATTACATAGGAGCAGAATCTTCAGCAACACAAGAAACAACAATGCGCTAGAGGTACATATTCAAAAGTCAGGCAAGAATGTGCACGCGTCCAATAAAGGCATCCAGTCCGGCGCTGTTTCTTGAGCAGCGTACATGCTACGAACGTAGCCAGCCGATTCCCGAAAAAACGACCGAGTGCTTCGCGGGGGTTCAGCGTGCCTGTCACACATTCTACTGCGCCAAAGGCTATGTAGGCCAAGTACCATAAACATGTCATATGGTCGGTCACAGGGATATTTAAAAGATAAGAAACGAATTGTGTATGGTGCGATGTCTTAATCTCTATTAAGTGTTCTTTCGAGAATGTCCCAGAAAAACACGGCTACCCAACAGTCGACAAAACAGTGCCTTACAGGCTATACAGCCACGCTTGCAGAACATGCATTTATGCGAACCATATAATTGCGTTCGAGCTTCGTCGTCTTCGTCCACAGTTGGCGCGTACGCACGCGCTCGTGCCAATGCTCTGCGAGGTGAAGAAGAGGTTATCTGCGCTATGCTCGGGAAAGAGAAAGAAATAATAAGAGCGAGAGAGACAGACACGCATTCATGGAGCGGGTCTGCTGGAACGCGTTGTCGGCATTGCAACGCGGGAGAACGCGGTATTGGTGTTGCAAGCTGCGCTATGCAACGCGGATAAGCTCAACTCAGGCGCAGCCAAGGCCGTACCTAGCTACTACCAAGTTCAACCTAACTACACGAGTATAGGCCTAGCTACAACCAAGTTTAAATCTCGACATTGCCAAGTTCAACCTGGCTACAACCAAGAGACGCAATCAATCGGCCAGCTTCGCTGTGTCTTGAGCTTTGCGCGGCCTAGTGCAAACTCTCGCTTTTTTTTTTCGCGCAGTTTTAACCTTCCTTCAAATACGAACCAACTATCCATCAAGAATGTCCTACGGACTATAGAGTGCTGCGCTTTCGTTGGCGTGGCGTCGCCGTGCCGAGCGCGCTCGCGCGTCAACGCTACGTCGGACTATGAAGTGATCTTTATAAGACTGCGCGCCGACCCTGAGTATCATCCCGATACTCGAGGTCGGCTAAGTTTCGCTAAGAACCAGCCAAGCCAAACCAAGTTAAGCAAATTTAAAGCTAAGAACCAGCTAAGTCAAGCTAAGTTAAGCAAAGGAAAACAAAATTATAGCTAGGAAAGGGCCACCAGCTTCGCCGATTGCCCAGTCTTCGCAACGCTTAGTGTGAAGCTGCCCCTAATAAATAAATAAATAAATAAATAAATAAATAAATAAATAAATAAATAAATAAATAAATAAATAAATAAATAAATAAATAAATAAATAAATAAATAATAAATAAATAAATAAATTTAGTTATTTATGTTACCCTCAGGGTGCAGAGTTCGTTTCAGAGGAGAAGAGCAATTCACAACAATAAAAAGAGCACAAAACATATTTCATAGAAGAATTTAAAACAATAGAGGAAAAAGAATAATAATGCTAACAATTTTGTCACAATACCATAATAAAAAAAATTGAAGAACAATTATATTAGGCGAGAGCCCAAACTGGATACTAAAATCAGTTATTGAACAAAGCACAAGAGAGATATTGGGAATGGATGAAGCTGCGAGATAGGAGGCCCGAAGACGCCTGCTGCACCGCTCGATGGCAGCTACGAGACCGACCGGCGCCAACCACTTTGGCTGGGTGAGTGCCCGATGTTTGCTTTTCATGTCGCACGGACCTCTCTATTACAGGCAGATGTTAGGAGAGTGTTTTGTTATTTTGCTAGGCTATGATTTGAGTGTTTTCTTCTTTTGGTAGGCTATGATTTACGAATTTACCTTCTTTAAACAGTGGATTCTAGTTTGAGGTACGTGTAAAGTTTGTGCGCAAGCAACACGAGGAACGAGATCGCGATGGAGGAATAACAAGTTCAGGACCTCATGCATATTTGCGAGGAGTTGGACATTTCTGCCGGCTCCGAAAAAGCAAGGAAAGCGATTCTCGACGTGATGCAGGCAGAGGACGTGACGATTGAGGAAGCTGACGAGGCTTGGGAAATGATTGTGGAGCGAAAGCTCGAAGCAAAGGAACGCGAGAGGTGTGAGAGACGCGAGATAGAAGCGAAGGAGCACGTAAGTCCCGAGGAAAAAGCAGATTCAAACATCGATATAGCGCACAGCACGATATCATGTCCACACCTTCACGAAGGGCGAGAATATGACGAAATTTCTTTCCGGCTTCGAGAAGGTGTGCGAAGAGGAGGGTATCAAACGGGACCTCTGATCCGAAAGGTTGATCCTGTTGCTCCCTTGCAATCTCGCATGTGTTTTGGAACGCCTTCTTGGTGAGGAGAAAAGCGACTACGATGAGGCTAAGAAGGCTTTGTTGAGGCATTTTGATGCTTTGAGACAAGCCGACTGCCAAGGCCAAGAGGATAGCGACAATGCTGAGCTAGTCGAGGACAGACCGCCTATTGAGATTGCTGCTAGCTCAGGATGCGTAGGAAAGGCTGTGGTGCCATTTTTGCACACGTCAAGTGATGAGCGCAAGCACACTGTAGTTCAGCCGTCTAGAGAGGCCACTTTGCAAACAGTGGCCGACAGTGGCCGACTGTGGCTCTTTTGATTTGGATGGCAGCGATAAAATCCGGTGAGTTGAGGAGAGACGTCAGGGCGAGCTGGCTAGCGCAGATGGCGTCGGATGCAGTCATGTCCTGTCAGAGGCACAGATATCTAGCGACGACAACAAGCCTTGCTTGGTTTTGCCGCCCAGAGCGATGTCGTTGCGACGAGAAGGCAGCGTACCTGCGAGTGCCGAGACCGCAAGCTTTGAGAGTCGCGCCGAGGGCAAACGATGAAGGCGGAAGCCGAGAAAGTTGGACTCGGGTGGCGATACGAGCCGGGTCAAGCGCGCCAACCACCAAGACGTTAGAAAAAAGCGGAGTAGGGTAAACCCGAAGCTGATGCGGCTACTGAGGTCTAGAATAGGCGTGACGCGCGTCGGCAGGGAAATAATTTCGCAGAAATTAAGGCGCCGCAAATGCCGCCTGTTCTCAGTGGCGCCAAGGCATTGTAAGCAGAACCTAGCCAAGCGTCAGGTATGCTCGAAAATCTGCTACAATAGCTGTTCACTTTCTGGAGGAAAGAAAGGCGACTGCTTAGCGGACAGAAATGCGGTGTGCACGTGGGTCCGTAAAGGAGCCGCTCTCCGAGTATTTGGAGGCCGCGGGTCGCAATTAGCACGTGCTTCAGGCAAATCAGTTTTGTTCTCTTGTCGCGATTGGACGACGCTTAGACCCGAAAATGAGTGACCTGCACGAGCACGTTAAAAAATGTGAGTGCGGGAGCACCAGGCTATTAATAACAGTGTACTTTGAAACCCCGTCCTGTTTTCCCATTTTAGTATTCATTTTTTATTCTTCTTTGCGATAAACTTGAGTCGCGCGTTGAGCGTGTGAAAGGGCTGAGATGTTAAAAGAGCGCATTGTTTTATGCTCTGGTCCTTTCTGTTCGCGAGACACCGACAATTTTTTAGTTTGTTGATCATGTATTTACTTAGGCCTGATTGCTGAACGCTCGAGTAGAGAAAGCGTCAGTGTTTTCATTAGTTTGTTGTTTTTACGTATATCTAGCCTAGGAAGAGCCTCAATGCTTAATTTTAATTGCGGCTTGTTCTTGAATTGTAAGCTTTTAGTTGTAAGTGTGTAAAATTTTGATTCACCTTTGCTTTCATGTCGTTCGCGTGAGATTTAGTATTTGTTTCTTAGTTCGTTAGGACCGCTTCTGTTATTTAAATATGTGGTACTCGTTTCGCCGAGTGCATTTAGACAGCACTAAGCGTAGGCCTATTGTCACACACAGTTACATTTGTCGGATGTCGTTCTGTACTTTTGCGAAGTGGCGCCCAAGCGCACAGATCAGAAGCGCTCGGCGTTTGCGTCTATGGCTTTCGGGGGCAAAATTAAGTCATCTTCGGCAAACTCGATCTTTGCCAACCTGCCCGCAATACAGTTTCGAATCGGGTGGGAAGCAATTCTGATTTGATTAGCACTCAGGCATTGAAAAAAAGAAAGATCCGTATCCCGAATTTTTCTCGTGGATACGCGTTTCGTGTTATTCGAGAACATTTTTTGCTGTTGCTTTGTTTTGTTTAGCATAGCCAGAACTCAGAAAATGCTTTGTTCAGGGATTTTGGTCTGGTGGTTTGAAGAGCATTCGTAGGGTGCTTGCTTTGGCCGGAGTGGTTTCGCGTTGTTGATTCTCGGTCGTTCCAGTGGACAGCCTTAGGGCCGAGCAGCAGGAAAGACCACCAGCGGGAAGAGCCTGTACCTCCAAACTATCGACTACGTCGCTCAACCAGTGCACCTAATCTTCCGAGCTGCGTCGGGCAGCTCGACTTCTGGATGCATTGTCTGGCGGCTGGGGTGCTATTGTGCCTGACCGGGTGCCAATCATGGAGGCGACAAGCGCTACATCCCCCCCCTCCTGCGTTCTTCTGAGCACCACGACTAATCTCCGCGACGAATCAAGAATTAGACGCGGGTGACTCAAGCTGCACCAGGCCTTCTCCGCGATGAAAGCAGAATTCGAGGCGGGTGACGTCAGCACCCGCCCCGCCTCGTTCCTGCTGACGAGGAGCCACAAAGAGATTTAAGGCAGAGCCTGCCCTTTGTGAGGGGAGAGTCGCCACCAGCCGCCTCGTCGGTCTGATGCGCTCCGGCCTACTGCTACTTGTATGCTATTAACAGCTATTACCTGATATTACCTGCTATTACCTGTTATATCTGTACATATTGTATAAAGCTTTTCGTCTCCTCTTCGTCTGCTCCACGAGTCCGTCTCTTGTCCTCAATTAAGAGTAGCAATAACATGTTGCCGGAATCTATGGACGTTGCAAATGTGTTCCAAAGTTGCTTGCTTCAAAGCTTGCAACGGCGCTCCAGCTTTCTTTTTGATGCCCGGAATTGTCAACTGCACTTGCGGCCGGTGCAGGCACCACAATGGAGCTGATAATCGTGTAGCAGGTGTAAATTGTGAAGGCAAGCAGTACTGATGTCAATACTTTTGGCAAATGTTGAATGTGGCCTCTTCGCTGATAAGCAAGCAAGATGGTGTGAGGGAATCCGAGTCAGGTGTCGGATGTGTGCCCTCAGGACATCTGTAGCAATGTAGACTGTCAAAGAAGAATCTCTGGCAATGGCCACTGTCGCAATCGATGACGTAGTTTTTGGGAGACCAACACAAGTTCTTAGTGCTTGGGCTTGCACACTCTGGAGTCTGCGGATATTTGTAGTGAAAGTTTTTGTTAGTACAGGTAAGCTGTACCGCAGGAAGCCCAAGAATAGGGCTTAATACAGTTGGAGCATTGATGGTACTGTTGCGCCATAGGACTTCCGACCGAGAAACGCGAGAACGTTCACAATACCAGCCAAATGTTTTGTTATGTACGAGACGTGAGGGCTCCGAGACAAGTCTCTATCAATGATGACGCCAAGAAATCGGTGCTTTCGTCTGTACGGTACATTTTGGTCATGAATCCTTAAAGCATACGTGGCCATCGCTGTGCGAGTAAAAGTAACGAATGCGCACTTCTCAGGCGAAAGCTCCAGGCCTTGCCTTCTTAGCCTTCTTGCCTTCTTTCGGGCGGCTGGGCTACAGCTTCATTCTTCTAAATGCCACTTCGGTCGCCGCCAAATTACCGTCCTCGGGCATCTCGTCGACTCAACTGGCGTCCGTCCCGATCCCCCCAAGGTTCGTGCTGTCATCGAGTTTCTTGTACCAACTTGTGCCAAGGATGTTCGGAGCTTTGTGGGCCTGTGCTCGTATTTCCGCTGATTTGCCAGAAGTTTTGCAGACATAGCCCGTCCGGCCACTAACAGATCTTCTCAAGAAAGACGCTCCGTTTTCGTGGGGTCTCGCTCAAGCTACAGCCTTTTCACACCTTATCACGCTACTCACTACACCGCCGATTCGCGCCCACTTTGATCCCAATGCTCCAGCAGAAGTAAGCACAGACGCGAGTGGCTATGGCACTGGCGCTGTTTTAGCCTAATGCCAACGTGGTTGTGATCGCGTTATTGCGTACGCCAGCCGGCTTATTTCCCCTGTCAAGCGCAATTATGCCATTACCGAGCGTGAGTACTTGGTTCTTGTTTGGGCAGTTAGTAAATTTCGCCTCTACTTTTACGGGCGGCTGTTATATAAGGCATTGCTGCCGACTGCAGCGCCATTAGAAGGTGCGTGCTTGGAGCCGCCTGAAAGAAGAGATGAGGATGGAATAAACGTTCAGGAACTGAGTAATGTCTCCTTTGAGTATCATGTACGATACAACATATTTGGCGACGAGGATTTAACAGCCCATGTGCTACCGGCTTGCCCTTCAACTGTGTCTTCGATTGCTGCGTGTCATCCTCTACAATGAGTACTTCGGGGCTACAACCGCCACCCCCTTTCCTACCATCACCTGGACACCCGGTCATTCCTTCTTCTTCTTCTTCTTCTTTCTGGGGTTTTACGTGCCAAAACCAGTTCTGATTATGAGGCACGCCGTAGTGGAGGGCTCCGGAATAATTTCGACCACCTGGGGTTCTTTAACGTGCACTACAACGCAAGCACACGGGCGTTTTTGCATTTCGCCTCCATCGAATGCGGCCGCCGGGGCCGGGACTCGATCCCGCGACCTCGGGCTCAGCAGCGCAACGCCTTAGCTGACTAAGCCACCCCGGCGGGTGCCCGGTCATTCCATGGGAGCAATGTATCCATGCGTTCAAGAACTACATGGTGGCGTCGGGCGCTTCCGACCTACCTGCCATGCGTCGGAAGTCGATTCTGCTCAACTGCTTGGGCTTGGAAGGACAACGTATCTTCCAGACTCTCACGTCGGAGGACGACCCGTGCCCTTTGGCTTCGAGCGCCGCTGGAGAGACGGTGACGTCTCCTGGCCCAGATGAGTTCGACCGCGCTATTGTTATCCTTGAAGACCACTACAAGAGCTCTTTCAACGTCACTGCAGCGCGCCACCGTTTCCGTCGACGTGCAAAAGCCTCAGGTGAGACTGCGGTCGATTACGTCACCGTGCTACGAGGTCTCGTTGGAGCATGCAATTTTGTGACTTGGCGGACGATATGATACGCGACCAGCTCATAGAAAAAACTACTAGCGAATATTTGCGCGAACGTCTTTTACTGGAAGAGTCTCTTACGCTTTCTCGGGCTCTTACCATTGCGAGACAGCATGAGCAAGCGACAAGAGAAGCAAAACAACTTGCACGACACGAAGCACAAGTACATCACGTTAATGACGAAAACACTTCAAAGATGAAAGAAAAGCACTGTGGCACGTGAACATGCTATATGAAGCAAACTGAAAGTCGTCTAGCTTTGCCAGAGCAAGAATGTTATCGTTGTGGTTCTTTGCACCATCTCGCGAATAGCCCTCTCTGCAAAGTTAGGACACATAAGTGTCGTAAATGTGAAAAGATTGGACATTTGGAAAATGTCTGCAAGACTCTCCGAAAGTATGAGAAAAAAGTTCAGCATGTCGCGGAAGACGACAAAGATACAGTTGACCCGGACGATCACGTAAGTGTTTGTCACATCTGGAGCCGTAAGAAGGGAATTCATGTAGTGTTGGAAATTGAAGGAATTTCCGTGTCGTTCCTGATTGACACTGGGTCATCGGTTTCAACCCTAGCCGAAGAGCTTTACCAACGTCATTTTGCCACTGCATTTCCTCTGACGTCAACATCCGTCCAGCTGCTCGATTATTCTAAGTCAGCAATTTCTATAAAAGGATGTTTCATTGCCCCAGCTACATTTCACGGCCGATGCACTTGTGTTCTTCTGTACGTTGTGCCTGAAGGAATAACCATTCTTGGTTTAGATGGTATCGCGGCTCTGGATATGAAGATTCAAGGGTCGCCGCTCAGGTGTCTGCTAATGACACAAAAAACCCCTGGGCTACCTCCTGAATTCCGTTCCGAGTTCGAGCACTTGTTTGAACAACAACTAGGAACTGTCAAGGGTTTCACTCACAAGGTCAGAGTTCGCGCGTCTGTTCAACCTGTGGCCAGCAAGCTGACACGACTACCACTCGTCATTCGTGAGCAAGTCTCGGCAGAAGTACAAAAATTAGAAGCTCAGGACATAATTGAGCGCGTTGACTCTTCAGAGTGGGTCTCACCAATTGTCGTAGCCAGAAAAAAGGTTGGCTTGATTCGCATGTGCGTAGACCTACGAGAGCCAAACAAAGCTATAGTAGTGGACAGTTTTCCTCTGCCATAAACTGAGGAACTTTTGAACAGCTTGGCTGGTGCACAGCGATTCTCCAAGCTAGATTTAGCTTCTGCATATAATCAGCTACCACTAAGTCCTGAAAGTCCTGACCTTACAACATTTATAACGTACGACGAACTATTCCGCTTAAAGAGGGTTTGCTTCGGACTGGCATCGGCACCGTCAGCGTTTCAGAAGGTGATGCATATGATCCTCAAAGGATGCAAATGCGTCTTATTTTACATTGACGACATAATTGTGTACGGACGCTCTCGAGAGGATCACTTGGTCAATTTGCGCGCTGTTTTGAAACGGCTCTCTGATGCTCAGGCTCAGGCTCAATCATAAATGTGTTTTTGACGTCGCAGAGTTGACTTTCCTAGGCCATGTTGTCAGCGCCAAAGGCTTATTTCCGCTGATGTCACCTATCGAGGCGATAACCAAGGCCCCATCACCTACAAATATCAATGAACTTCGCTCACTGCTGGGACTTGCAGGCTTCTACTCCAAGTTCATCCCGCATTTTTCTGATGTTGTTGAGCCAATGCGTGCTTTGCTTCGAGGAAATGCACCTTTCGCTTGGACTGCGGCAGCACAAAGCGGCTTGGAGCAGCTGTAAACTCTGATAACGTCTTGCGAAGTTCTTCACCTTTATGATCGTCAGTTACCAGCGTACGTTACAACTGATGCCTCACGATATGAATTAGGTGCTGTACTGCAACAGGATAACGGAACATCACTGCAAACTGTCGCGTTCACCTCACGTACTCTGCAACCTCTCAGTCGGTGAACGTGAGGCCCTTGCCTGCGTCTGGGCCTGCGAGCACTGGCACGTGAACCTGTGGGGCCGACCTTTCATCTAGCGGACAGACCACGCTGCTTTGGTTAGGCTCCTTTCAACAAAAGCACAGATCACCGTCTGTTAAGGATTACGCGCTGGTCATCACGGTTGCTGTGGTACAACTACACTATGGAGTACAGGAAGGGTAGTGAAATGTCGTGGCTGACGCACTATCCCGGCTACCCTTAGAGAGTTTCATCCTCGATGCACCGGAAGAAGAATTTATATGCATTCTGTCCCCACTAGTTGCCATGCAAGAGCTTCAAGAAGCAGGTGCCGCCGATCAGACAATCTCTCAAGATAAGCAGTTTACCACTACTTCTTGGCCTGACAAGAAATCTTTGTTAAAAGAGCTGCTACCTTACTTTCACGTGCTATCTGAACTCTGTTGTTAGCGACATTCAGTGCCGGGGTGACAGGATTGTCGTGCCTAAAACATTAACACGCCGTCTTATGGATCTGGCTCATGAGTCACACCCAGGAATAAGTCGCACCAAAGCTCGTCTTAGAGAGTCGTATTGGTGGCCATGCATGGATAATCACATTGAAGAACTTGTGCGTCCATATGTAACTTGTCAGTCATGCGACAAATCTGCGGGTACACCTGCAGCTCCAATGCAGCCCGTCAGTCTTCCCGAGGAAGCGTGGGAAAAATTCGCTGTCGACATTGTGGGATCTTTCACGCAAGCTTCAGCCGACTGCCGCTTTGCCATTACAATTATTGACTATTACAGCAAGTGGCCAGAGGTGGCTTTCATACGAGATGGGACAACGTCTACAGTGAAAAAATTTCTACTTGAACTTTTTACAAGAGAAGGATACCCACGTGGTATCGTGTCCGATCATGGACCACAATTTGCTTCAGCGAATTTTGAAGAATTTCTCACAGAGCGCGGAATCACGCATTACAACTCTTCTGTGTATAACCCGCAAGCTAATGGTTTGGTTGAAAGATTTAACAGGGTATTAAAGTCATATATTCAATTGGCCCTGCTGGAACGCCGTGATATAAGAACAGCGATGCTTGATTACCTGCAAACATATCGCTGTACGCCACATGCGACTACTGGCGTTGCGCCCGCTGTTCTTCTTCATGGACGCAAACCTCGAAGCAGACTCGACATTGTGGGATTGCCTGACAAATGTTTCAGTACGGACCCTTCAAAGGCACTGAAGGAGTTGCGAGAGCGCATCAACAACTAGCAAATGAAGTCGAAAAGTTACACTGATGAAAAGCGCGGTGCCAAGGAACCCAACTTCGTCGTTGGTAATTACGTGCGGGTTAAATTACCTGCAGTTCATGGGAAGCTCTCTCCACAGTTTTATATGCCGAAGAAAATTATTGAAAAGCGTGGACCTGCCTCTTACCTCTTGGAAGATGGGCGTGTGTGGAATGCTTCCAAATTAGCGGCCGTTCACCGTGAAGCTATCAGCAAAATGAAGTTCGGTACCTCTGGGCCGCGATTTTGTAGCGAGGCCTTATGACTTATCCTACTCTACTCTTATCATCCACCTCTCACAGTAGACGGATCCCGTTGATAACGCGAGCGGACCGTCGCTCCGACCACTGACGAAGCGCGATAAGCGCGAAAAGGCATTATTACTTTAAAGACATCGCTACAAAATACCGACCCTGCTGTCATGAACTGGTCACCGGCATCCGATTATTCCGTTGCTGCAGCTGTAAATCATCCTTCACGACCTGGCACGTCAAGCGCGGACAACTATGAGAATGCACCCCTCAACCATGAACCACCTGCTACTGAGCGAACGCAACAAGCTTCATTTAATCTGTCGGGGTGCGAAGCACGCGTGAGAAGAAGCGCCCGTAACAAGAAGATGCCGTAAAAGCTGCAGGACTTCGTTAGGCAGTAATGGACAAACAACCGTTTTTTTCCTTGTTTTGTATTTTTTTTTCAAGGGGGGATATGTTATATAAGGCATCGCTGCTGACTGCAGCGCCATTAGAAGGTGCGTGCTTGGAGCCGCCTGAACGAAGAGATGAGGATGGAATAAACGTTCAGGGACTGAGTAATGCTATTGCGTATCATGTTTGATACCCTTTGCGTATCATGTACGATACAACAGCGGCCTTTTACTGTTAGCTCTGACCACCACGCTGTGTGCTGGCTTTCGAACCTCGAGGACCCCACTGGACATCTACGTTGCTGGGCTCTACGTCTCCAGGAATTCACCTACACTGTGGTGTACAAGTCCAGCTGACTACACCAGGACGCCGACTGCTTGTCTCGGCACCCAGCTGATGCCCCCGAGGCTACCACGGAGGATACACCGTCCAGCCTTTTCTCGCTCTCCGCTTTCAGCCACATTGGTGACGAGCAACGGCGGGACGTACACGTCTCTAAATGAGCTCAGCAACCGCCTGCAGTCTGGCTTGTCGGACCGGTCACTTCGCCTGTTCGTCATTGTAAATGGCACATTATATCACCAGAACATTCACCCCGAGGGGCACGAACTGCTGCTCCTCGTTCCGGCACATCTTCGGGCGACCGTACTCGAGCAACTGCATGATGTCCCTACAGCCGGTCCCCTTGGTGTTTCCAGGACGTATGACCGTGTAAGGCGGCGCTTTTTCTGGCCCGGTCTCTACCGTTCTGTTCACCATTATGTCGCTGCCTGCGAGTCGTGCCAACACCGAAAAGACCAGATTTTCCTCCAGCTGGGCTCCTCCAGCCTATTGACATACCAGCCGAGCCATTTTTCTGTGTTCGCCTTGACCTTCCGGGCCCCTTCCCTCTCTCCACCACTGGCAAAAAAATGGATTGCGGTAGCTACATATTATGCGACCCGTTACGCTATCACAAGACCTCTCCCGACCAGTTGCACTACAGACGTCGCCGAATTCTTGATGCAAGACGAAATTTTTCATCGCGGCGCTCCTCGTCAGCTTCTCACCGACCGGGGTCGCTACTTCTAATCTAAAGTCATCGAAGACTTACTTCGTTCTTGTGCCACCAAACACAAACTTACGACTGCGTATATACCACCCTCAAACAAGCGGTCTTATTGAACGTCTGAATTGCGCGATCATGTATGTTTCGTCTGATGACCATGACTGGGACACTGCGCTACCTTTTGTCACCTTTGCGTATACACGGCCGGCTACTCTCCCTTCTATCTTCTATATGGACGAGAACCAACGCTCCCTTTTGACACACTTATTTCAACCCCTGCCGCACTGCCTACTGAATACGCGCGTGACGCCATTGCTACAGCAGAAAAGGCACGTCACATTGCCCGTCTTCGCCTCTCTGCGTCGCAGTCACGGCAAAAGTTGTTGTACGGCGCCCACCACCGGGACGCCTGTTTCAGTGCGTGTGATCTTGTCCTTGTCTGGTCCCCGTGTTGGCGCGTTGGCCTTTCTGAAAAAGTTGCAGTGGCTTAGCTCGGCTATGCCAGGATATACGTAGCGTTAGCAAAGGTTCAGCTGATTATTCTTAGCTTTCCTGGTTGTCTAGATTGTCAAGGATTAGCTTGATTGTCATGATTACTGCTGCTCCAATGACACACACGCGGTATACGTATTATGTGGCACATGTATATAGCCTTCTTCTGTTCATTCCTCCTGCGCTCAACCGCTAATTGCCAGGCAACTACTTCGGGATCCGATGAGTCAAGCTTCTCCGTTCTTCTGCGATGTTGAGCAGCATTTGCGCTCTCCTTCTCCATGGCTATACCACACTGGCAAACGCCAGTCAGAAGCGCAGCGGCTCCAGCGCAGTGTCAGACGGCGACTGCACAGCGAGCGCGCGCCGGCGCCAGTGCGTCTACCACGGCTACGACGTCACTCCTCTGGAATGCGCAGACCGGCGGGCGCGCGGCGGCGGCGGAGTGCGCGAGAGGTGCCAGCTCCGGTGGCTCCGGTGCGCAAGCCGTGTGACATCACTGATCCTTGCGCATGCGCAGCACGGCTCTTGATGTGCCGCGCGAAACGGGCTTGGCTAGGCCAGTGTAGCTAACGCTACAAAACTACTTTGGAGATACTCCGGCCCTTATCGCGTCCTGCGACAATTGACAGACCTTACGAAATACCCCCGCTTGATCCTACCACGTCTTCTCCTTCCTCAGACCTCGTGCACGTGACCTGCCTCAAGCCATACCTTTCGCCCACCTTATGCGTCTTTGGTGCCGGGTCGCGCTTTACCGGCCGGAGGTTAATGTTACGAGACTGCGCGCAATGGGACAAAGACGACGTTGACCACAGGGGTGAAGAAGACGAGGATTGAAAAGATTGTCTTTCTATCATCTTGACAGTGCAACAGCTCGCTGTAAATAGTTTGTAAATATATTTTCATTTATACCGTTTCCCATGACAATATGTTGACACGGCCGTTGAAGCCTTCTGAAGTCGTGCGCTGACTTGTACACGTGTCCCACCTGAAACCCATATGCAAATGTCGTCTGCATATACGGAGAGCTGTACGGTTTGCGGTAACGAATCGGCGAGAGCAACGAGCACCAGGTTGAATAGGGCAAGGCTAAGTACTTCGCCTTGCGATACACCATGACAGGTATAGCTAGACGGCGTTGGTCCGTCTTCAGTCAAAATTAAGAAAGATCTTCCAATCAAATAGCTGCGTATCCAGCGTAAGACATGTCCACCAATTCCTACAGCTTCTAAGGCGTCCAGAATTGCATGATAATGCACACTCGCGAGCAAAAGTTTGGAGGCGACGGCATCAGCAAAAAATTTAAATGTATTCAAGCGCAGCTCCGGGACCTCGAATTGGCTTAATGCGTAGTCTTAGACAAACACGTGCACGTAGGCGTGCGCTCTTGATTTCAGCCGGAATGTCCAGGCTGCGCAAAAAAAAATCGTGACACCTTTGGTTCACAAACTTTTGCTCGCGACGGTACATTGTCGTAGGCACCTTTAACATCAAGGAATAAGGCCGCATTCGTTTCAGGTGTCTCTGGTGCTGTACATACGTTACAAGGTCAATAACGCTATTTATTGACGAGCGTCCGCGTCGAAAGCCTATCATTAGCTCTGGATAGACGTGGTAAAATTCCAAGCACCATTCTAACCGATGTAAGGATCATTCTCTCCATTACCTTGCCGACGCAGCTGGCCAGTGCTATTGGACGGTAAGATTACCATTCCAATGGAGATTTGCCAGGCTTGAGGAGCGGAACAAGGCGACTGGATTTCCACGTGGTAGGGACCAAGCCGTCACGCCATGATGTGTTGTAAAGGCCAAGAAGTGCATCTCTGGTCTCTTGACTAAGGTGTGCAAGCGGAGAGTTTCTGATGCCATCAGTTCCTGGTGACGAAGGTCGCCTGCACCCAGCGAGTGTGGCCTCCAGGTCTTCGATGGAGAAAGGAGCGTCCATACGAGGATCTCTGGAGCCTGGGGTGACAATAAGAAGAGGTGTGCAAGGCTGGAACGTCGGGCCGACGAACCTTGCGCAGTAATCTTCTGCTACGTCGTCTTCTCGGCGTCCTTGATGGAGGGCTAGAGATTTAAAAGGACGGCACTGTTGAGGAGCTGTTCGCAGTCCACGGACACAGACAACCACAGACAACCGACAGAGGTTTACGCGGATCTAGAGACTCACAAAAAGATTTACAGCGTTCAGTTTGCAGTACAGCAATGCGTCGTTGAATTTTCTTTTGAATGCGTCTGGCCTCCCTGAGGTCATAAACCCATCTGGTCTGTCTGTAGTGTCGCTCCCCTCGCCGGCGGATTGCACGGAGGCTCTGTATTTCCGCCTCAAAATCCGTGTATTTCTCCAATGGCCGAAGTAAACGCATAGCATTCTGCATCGCCTTGGTGATATAAACTTCCAGTGTGGACGAAAACCCTTCGTCGCATGCGTCTTCCATAAGTGATTTCAAAACGGACCAATATATTGTTTGTTGAAGATTTCAAGAAGATGATTTGGCTATGCCTTTATCTTCAGGTAGGTAGGAATGTGGTCGACGCTGCGAGTGAGACATCGCCATACAAAAGCTAAGTCTAAACAACTGCTGTACGTCCGGCTGGGCTGAAACGTGGGACTACCATCGTTTAGACAGCAAAGTTCATGGTCGCAGGCAAAGGAAACAAGCATTCTTCCTTTGGAATTTAACGTGATGCTTCCCCAAAGCGTCACGTTAAACGTGATGCGCGGTAATGTTCCCAACAACAATCTATGGACCAGGAGTCGTGCTTAAAATGTCACTTAGTCTCTGCCTGTCGAAACGACTTGATGGAGAAAGGTAAGCGCCCACTAGAGTAAACGCAAGTTTGTGTTTTTTCACAGTCATACATACTGATTACTGCCATGAGGCCGTACTGGATGAACAACATAAGTCAGTTCACACCGTATGTAGATGATCACCTTGCTAATGTCATTACATGTCGATAGGACATAAGGTTCATAGCCTGAAAGCCGGACATGTTTTTGTAGGTTCGGTTCCCATGCACAGAACAATGAAGGGGAATCAATTGGCGAAAACGTACTGGGAAAATCAGCAATACGGGATTTCACTCCACGGGCGTTTCATTGCATAATGGACGCTTCCTTGACTTCTCTGAATAACAGCTGAAACGGTAGAGCCATTGTGCTTGCTATTCGAGGCTCGCAAGTACCGGATCCAGACCGTCCTGCACTTGAAGTGCACCACCAGCAGATGGCGCCTGCATGTCATTTATCAACACGCGAATGACTTTCATTAGAGACTTGATGATTTCGATGACTTGCTTTTCTTGACCTTGCACGCAATCTGCGCGGTCATTGGTGCGTCTGTAGTTTACTGTCGGTCTTTGTTCTGCTGGAGGACTTAATGGCGAAAGTGCAGCCCAGGCGCTTATAGTAGACGTATTCACAGCGTGTGTAGTAGACGTATCCACTGAGTGCGGGTGACCGCCTTAGGAGCACCAGCAGCAGGAAGTAGTGTCTTTCGTACGACGGTGTGAGTATTTTTCCTAGACGAAGATCGTCTGCGGCAGGCACGACGTCGTCGCACTTTGACGGTGGCCTCTCTGTCCGTTGAGTTGTCTCTGATCATTTGTTTGAGGCTTTTCAGATCTGTCTTATGTCTCGGGCAGTCTTTCGACAATGCTTCATGGGGACCAGAGTAATTGGCACACTTGAAGTCAGTCGCGCGGCCAGCATCAGCGCTCTGCTGGTTAGAGTATTTTGGGCACATGGTGGAATTTATGCATATACCACTGACATGCCCGATCTTCAAGCAATTACGGCACTGAAGTGGTCTTGGAATGAAAGGTCGCACTGGATGACAAAAAAAAACCTACTTTCACGTTTGACGGCAAGGTTCGTCCCTTGAAGGTTATCTTCACACAGTGTGATTCTCCTAGGCGACGGACTTCAATAACATTCACTTCTGCTGTGGCAGGTTTCACCAAAATAGGCAGGTTGTTGTCGTTGATTGACTCATCGGTGTCATAAATCACACCTGATGAAGTATCGCTGTCCTGTGGTATTGTGTTGCGAACATTTATCGTGCCCAGCACTTTGGCTCGGCTCAAGATGTCCAGCGCTGCCCTGTTCTTGACATCGACCACAAGAATATTCTTACGGGTGGTAATTCTCACATTCGTAACCTCACTCGGAACAAGACCCTCTAGTGTGACAGATATGGTTCGCCTGTTTAGCCAATTCATGTCGTCGGTTGGCGTCTCGGTCAAGAAGAGGATGAAAAAGAAGAGGGAGCTAAGCAGCATTGTGCTCGGTCAGCACTTAGGAGGGAACAAACCACAAAAGCGGTAATTCGGTAATCCACGTCGTAAGGACCTTTTTTTTAAATTGAATGGTATCAGTCATGCGTGTTAGTGATGCGGGTAAGGAATTGCATTCTTTACATGTTCTTCTCCGGGAATTATCCTAGTGCTCCGGGAAATCACCTAGATAATAATCATCCTTTGCCAGGCCACGAGCGAAGTGAAATAGGCAAAGTCTAAACAACGCTCCCTTATATCCTTTACTTTGGGGGTGTCTCCAGGGCACCAAAGGGTTACGCCAAAGCACCTGGAACCCGGAGTGGCCCGTGTGATGGGGGCTCACCGATGCTTCCACAGGCCGGGGGCGTATGAGATGGGTTGTCCGCGACAGGGGACAGCCGATCTTGCGCTCCTTCAGCAAGTTCCCACCTCCTACTGACGGAGTGCCCTAATTCCAGCATTGACCTCCCCGCGGCCCCTTTGGTGCTCGGAGCATACTGCGCCACCCGCTTTATTATAATCTCAGGAGATCTCCCGAGACATCCGTTTGCCCGTCTTCTCTTTATTTTCACGTGCTAAATGATCTCATCACCTAATCGCACCGTAAACACCCATTCCGTTCAGCAGAAAGAAGCACGCAACAAAGGAGCGCACGAATACGGAAGATGCCAGCTCGGAAGGCCCTTCTAGAAACTTTTTTAACAACAGCCCCCGCCTCGGATCCCAAGTATCTCGCGCCACCTAAAAGTGAGCGGCAGGAATGATTGCACCAGTTAGGGCTGCTCTCCACGGTGCGCCGCCACTCCTTACAACCATAGCAAAATGGCAGCATGGACAAGGCGGCTTTCGCGAGAAGCGCCAACGGAAGCAGCCACAGCGCTACGCCGTACTCATTAAATGCATCAGTGGGAAAAAAGGTAGCGCCATGTTTTGAATTTGGCCGTCCCCGCCCCTTCATTATCTCTTCCCCACTCCTGCAGCTGCGCGCCTTCTCCTATCGTCCTGCACGCGTCCCCTGACACAGCGCGTTTTTCGTTTGTTTGTGTTTTGCTCGAGGAAAAAAAACGCTTGCTTTATTAAGCTGTCCTCCGAATCTATTTTGTGTTGCATTTGGCGAATGGCGTGGATATCGTGCCTCCATCGTGAACGCGCCGCCCGAAACAACGCGCTTTCTCGCGACTGCACTGTAAACGGAGGAAGAAGAAGACGACCGAGGCGTGCAGACGTGCTTCGCATCGGCTCCGTGACTTTTGGAATTTTCCAAGCGCCCAAAATTTCCTGGCGCCGCTGGTATCAGCGGAATATCTTCGTAAACATCAAGGCGACTCAGCGAAACCACACCTTCGGTGAGCCGCAGTTTTTACGACCAACGAGCGCCCCATTCGTTCGGCCACGCCGACAGGAGGGTTAGCCCTAACGCCCAACGCTGGCGTGCGGGAGGCCGGGGACCCACAAGCAGCCGCCGCATCGTCGGTGAGCTGCGGAGGCGACCCAACCCGCAACGCTACGATCGCCCGAAACCCAGGCACCATGGCCCATCAGCCCACCACCACGGAAACTATGGAAATTGCATCGGAGAGTCACCCGACACACCTGCCTGACGAGGCCCTGCACGGGCCGTCTGCGGTTCTCTCTGAGCAGCTCCACCATCAAGAATCCCAGTGGCAAACGGTCGTTTCCCTTCATCGGAAACGCCGCCTGCAAAAACAACAAACCCCGGGTAAGCAGGACCCAGTCGGGCAAACCGCGGCATCGAAAACCCAGGCGTCAGCCACCGACGCGAAACCCAGTTCGCCAGCTACCTGCGAGGAGCGTGGAGCCCGAACACCCATTTCTGAAGACGCGACTGCAAGGAGCAGGCCTCGCCGACGCGCGCCTCCGCTCCCGCGCACCGACATGAAAATCATCATCCGCCCGGCCCCGGGCCTCATACTTCGAAAACTACAGACCCATCAAGTGGCCAGGGCGATCGTCCAAGCCACCGGAGGGGCGCCGACCTGCAAGGGGGACGATTTCATCACCCGCCTGCGACCCGGCTCGAATATCATCATCGTGAGCACCCCTCACGAGGGTACGGCGGCCACCCTCATGAAAATTATGAGCCTCACGTTCCACGGACGATCACACCCTGTGAAGGTGTATCTATCAACACCCGAGGACCTGCTTAAAGGTGTCGTACACGGCATCGACGTAGGCACCAGCGAAGAAGAGCTTATGGCGAATCTTCGAGTCCGCACACATGGAGTCCGCATCGTGCGGGCCCGTATGCTTGGTCAATCTCAGACAGCCCTGCTCCACTTTGAGGGACCCCAGGTGCCTAGATTTGTGTACTTCTACGGAGGGGAGATGCCTTGCCGAGACTACCAGCCGACAAGGCAGTTCTGCCCCATCTGCAGAACCACCGGACATCGACCAGACGTCTGCCCCAACCCAACGGTTCGCGCGTGCAATACCTGCAACCACCCTAACCCAGAAGCCGGTCACACTTGTGTTCCGAAGTGCGCCCTGTGCGGAGGGGCCCATCTCACGGCCGCAAAAGACTGCAACAATAAACTAAAGCGCATTCGCCCCCGAGGGAAACCAGCCTCCACCACCGCCCCCAAAACCCAACGACATCCCCGCCCACGGTGGTTCAGCTCCGAGCGGGAAGACTCCGACTCCGACTACTCGGAGTTGTCGATGACCTGCAGATCCCGGTCCGGTTCCAGCCCGAGGTCCAGGTCCCGCTCCTGTTCGCGGCCCCGGCCTCATTTCCGGTCGCCCAGACGGCGATCTCAGTCGACGTCCAAGCAACAGCAGCAGGGTACACCCATCATAGCGGCGCCCAAAGATAAGGGGTCCCAGCAAAACCAACGGAAGACCAAGGCAGCCTCACCCAAGAGGACCAACACCAAAGAACAAGAGGTAAGCTGGGCAGCAGTAGCCTCCCCCTCGTATAAAAAACCACAGACGCCACCGCCCACGAAATTCGAACAGGAACTCGCGAGCATGCGCGCACAGATACAAACACTAACACAAGAAAACAGACAACTCAAACAACAAGTGATACAGCTCACACAAAAACCACAAGAGATGGCACCACACCAGGCCATCATTGACCTAAAAACCAATGTCGATGCCATTCAAACCCAGATGCAAGCCTTCATGGATGCTACACGCGCCCAGATGGAACAAATAACACAGACTGCCCTACAACGCACAGAGGCAGCAATCAAGCACATGGAAGCCGCTGTAGACAGCAAGCTTAAGGGCCAGCTTCACTCCATAAAACTGCGAAAAACACTACGACAGAACCTCTGCAAAGTCACACCTGCGGCAGGACATAACCGACACCAACACCCATCACCGACCATAACATCACCGACCACAACACCCAACAATGCCTAGACCACACAAGCAAGTCAAAGAAAACTTAGAAATTTGGCAATGGAACTGCCGTGGGTACCGAAGGAAAAAAGGGCTACTGACACAATTGATCGCTCAATCCTCAAAGCCGCCAGGGGTCATAGCCCTACAAGAGCCCGGTACCCGACCAACACTACATGGCTACGAGGAATACCACGCAAGTCAAGACGACAAATGGAAGGTAGCCACACTCGTGGACAAAAACATAACAACTATACAACACACATCTATACACGACGTAGACGTACAACATGTACTCCTAGAATTCGTGTACAAAGGCAATCAGACAAAGAGTGCCTTTGTTCTAAACGTCTACTGCCCCCCCCAGCCAAAGGCGGGCAAACATTGACAAACTCTTCAGGGACACTCTCCGCCTTGCCAAAGATCGCCCTCTGGTAATCATGGGCGATTTCAACGCTCAGAACACGCTATGGGGGTATCAGAGGCAGGACTGGAAGGGTCTCCAGCTAGAAACACTAATGGAACAGAGTCACCTCACACTGATCACAGACCCGAACACTCCGACGAGGGAAGGGAACAGCGTAACACGCGACACCACTCCCGACCTCACCTTCATCACACAAACCACGCGAGCCGAATGGCTCAACACACTCGAAAACTTAGGCAGCGATCACTACATACTGAACACAACGCTACAAACCGGACGCCTACGCAGGCAGATCGGCACAGCCAAAATCACTGACTGGCGAAAAATTAGGGAAGCCCAAGAACAGGACACAGACACAATCACGAACCTGGAAGACTGGTGCGACAACCTCCGTCGACAGAAACAACACCATACAAAGGAAATCGCCAGAACGGAAGAGACCCCAGAAGTGGATCCCCACCTACTACACCTGTGGGACGCCAAACGAGGTCTCACCCGCCGTTGGAAAACACAGAAGTACAACAGGAAACTGAAGACACGCATAGCACAAATAACAGCGGAAGCAGAAGAATATGCCATGCAACTCGCCTCGGCGAACTGGTATCGATTCTGCGACTCCTTCGGTGGCACCCTGGGTACCGCCAAAACGTGGCACATACTCAAAGCCATCCTGGACCCCACCAAAACCAAAGGAGAGGGGCACAAGGCCCTGGAGCGGCTACTACACACCTACCCAGGCAGCCAACAAGACCTCATCGACGCCATCAAGAACAAGTGCTATGGAGATCCAGCTCCCACGCAACCATGTACAACACCATACATGGGACAACCCAACCCACTTTTGGACGAACCCATCACAGAAAACGAGGTGAGAGCGGCCATCGCAGCCACCACCCGTAACACAGCGGCGGGCACGGACCGTATCACGAACGCCATGATCAGAAACCTTAGCGACAAGTCCATCTCCGCGCTCACGGCCTTTCTCAACCAACACTGGGAACAAGGTACGGTGCCGGCGATGTGGAAACACGCACGCATAATCATGATACCCAAACCGGGGAAGAAATTGGCAATTGAAAATCTGAGACCAATCTCGCTCACATCCTGCCTCGGCAAGGTGTACGAGAAAATCATACACAAGAGACTACAGGGACACTTAGAAGACAACAAGCACCTGCCAGACACCATGTTTGGTTTCCGCGGAGGCTTGTCCACACAAGACGTTTTACTGCAAATCAAGGAAGAAGTCCTCAGCAACGTTCCCCGCAGCGGCGAACATGCCCTCCTAGCAATCGACATCAAAGGAGCTTTCGACAACGTCAGCCACCAAGGAATCCTAGAAGGGCTCGCCAACACCAACTGCGGTGAGCGAACGTACAAGTACGTTCAGAGCTTCCTAAGCCACCGCACGGCAGAGCTGAAGATTGGGGAGATCCAGACTGCAGTATACCACCCTCCCAACAAGGGCACACCACAAGGAGCAGTCATCTCACCCACGCTCTTCAATGTCGCCATGATCGGCCTCGCAAGAAAACTGCAGGACGTAGAAGGCCTCCGCCACGCCTTCTACGCAGACGACATAACACTCTGGACCACAACAGGGTCCCTTATTGAAAAAGAAGAACGGCTGCAAACTGCAGCTGACCTCATCCAAGAATACGTCAGCCAACGGGGACTACAATGCTCGCCCGAGAAATCTGAACTCATACGAGTCTGGCGAGGCCGGGGTAACCACACAGTCCCCACAGACCCAACACGAAAAATCGAGGTACACCTCAACGGGAGCCTCATACCAGAAACGTCATTGCTCAGGGTGTTGGGCATGTGGCTGCAGTCTAACCAGCGTGCTACACACACCCTTACGCTCCTCAAAACCAGTGTCAAGGCGATATCACGCATGATATCCCGTGTAACATCGAAGAATAGAGGCATGAAGGAAGGGGATACACTCCGACTGGTCAAAAGCCTGGTGGTGAGCAGAATCACATACAGCCTGCCCTACTACCATCTCACACAATCCGAGACGAAACAGGCCGACACGCTCTTGAGGATGGCTTTCAAGACCGCTCTCCGCCTGCCGATGAGTACATCGACTGAGAAATTATTGGCGCTGGGGTTACACAACACCCTCAGCGAACTCACAGAAGCCCTTCACGTCTCACAACAACAGAGACTTGCGCGGACTCACACGGGCCGGCAGGTCCTACAAACTTTGGGCTTCAAAGCCACAACACGAACCCAAGAAACCTGCACGATACCTCGTCACGTCCAGGACAGGTATCACATTGCCCCAATACCACGCAACATGGACCCTAACCTACACTCCGGAAGGAGGAAAGCAAGGGCCCAATACATAGAGAAAACATTCAGGTTCGATACCACGGCCCGTTTTACGGACGCCGCTATGTACGGAACGAATAAAAAGGGCGCAGTGGCAGTGGTATGTGACCGCCGAGGCCACGTCACCTCCAGTGCATCGACCCGCCCCTGCACGATCACGGAAGCGGAAGAACTGGCCATCGCGTTAGCCATCCGCGAAGGTCAACACGCAAAAAAACCACTGACGATCCTCACGGACTCCCAGCAGGCCTGCCGCAACTTCCTACAGGGAAGAATCGCAAGACCTGCGGCACAAGTCCTAGCCCAAATACCTAAGGAGGACACTGACGACAACACCATCATAACCATCATTTGGATACCGGGTCACGCTGCCATCACGGGTAACCTGTATGCCGACAGAGCAGCTCGAGAATTTGCATATAACCGAGCACTCATCACGCCGACTGCAGATGACCCTGACCCAGTTGACCCCGAGTATTCAGCAATCCTGAACTACCACAGAGGGAGTCGCTTGCGATATCCCCCACCCCATCGAATACTAAAGACGGAGGATGCCGCTGCCTGGCGTAGGCTCCAGACAGGCACTTACACGAACCTACACATATTACATCGCCTGCACCCCACAGCCTACAGGGACGAATGCCCGTGGTGTGGGGCCACACCAACCCTATACCACATTACGTGGGAGTGCACGCTACACAACATAGAACACCATGACACGAACACCACGAGGGAGCAATGGGAGGCACTGCTGTCCAGCTCGGCCCTCGACGACCAGCTCAAGCTGATCCAGAGAGCAGAGAAGATGGCAAGAGCCAGCGGAGCCCTGGACTAGGGGCCCCGACCATTAGCGATGCCCCATTGGGGCAAGACAAAACTATATTTGAATTAAAGTTTATCTATCTATCTATCTGTAAACGGAAATAACTCTCAGGTGGGAGTATACTGCTTGTCCTCCAGCGACGCCCCGGTTGGGAGTTTATTATGCTCCGAATGATCGGAGTATAATTTCTACTCCATGCGGGCGGAATTTTTGCGTGGTGCCAAGAGAGTTTTTTTCCTCTCATTTTTATTTTTTATTTCGGGCTCGGCGGAGGTTTTAGAGCTGCACCGGGAGTATAAAAAAATTATCACGTCAGATTGCGTGGAGAATTTTATATGTAGAGGTTACGGGTCAAATTCCGAAATGTACGCACAAGAATAAGCCAAATTCTGCGAAACAAGTGGACGAGACCAGACAGACAGACCAAGCCATACATAAACACATAAACATTTGAGAAACACCCGATGAAGAGCTGCGAAAGACATCCAACGGACACGCGACACACAACAAGGAGCAACTCTGCCAGTATATATAGCTGCGATAACGTGTGCCTCGAAACGGCCTAGGGAGCAGCTCTACTGTTTTCAGAATTACGACTCACAGGCTCGCACATATGAGGTCTGCCTCTCTGAAAGTAACATGAAATCTAAATCCACACGGAACTGTTACTTTGGAATATTGCAACAACAACGTTCATGGCATAATTTTTCAAAATTAGAATGCCATTCTGTGAGCGCTGAAGCGACTTCGCACACTGCCGGCGTCCGCGTCCAAAAAGTGCGTTAGTTACAGTACGCAAGAAAAATGTACGTGCGCGTGCTACATGACATAATTAGCTTCGTGCGAAAGAATAGTGGCGGGACGAGAATTTATTACATGTGAGCATGACCCGTAGCAGCCAACGTAACACCGAAAATTGCGTAGTGATATATATATATATATATATATATATATATATATATATTGACCGCACTATTTGCTCAGCGTCTAAGCAATGTCTCTCGGTTGTGAAACGGAGCTATATCGCTGACCTGGCAAACGAATCCTCAAGCTCGGAGCCAGCAAGTATGCTCCTAAATCAGTATATTTGATGGAGCATGATGTTAATGTAATATCCGAAGCAACGACGTGATCAAAACAGAACTGCGCGATAACAATTCGATTCACATCGCTCAGTAAGAAGCTTTATCACAGTACGTACTTACGTCCTACCGTATTTCCTCGGCCAGGATTGGAATTCAATTAATGTTCAACACAAGTTCATAAAAAGAATTGCTTCCACCACGGTCTAACTTACTGGCAGCACAGCACCGTGACGAAGTCGGAATATGGCATTCATGTGCGGCTATCACGGACGTTGTCGCTCGAACAGTGGCTGCTGTTGCCACTGCTACGCGGCACTTCCCACCGGACGTTGTCAGCATATACTCAAAATGACATAAAAGTGGTATTTCACGCACTGAAGAACACAAGTCAAGGTCACGCAACACAAAAGCACAGGCAGAAACCTGAGCAAACATCGCGAGTCAACCGGCAGCTTCGCGGTCACACCTAAGCCTTTTTCCTCACTTGAAATCGTTGCTCTTGCATTTATCGCTGCCAGCAGAATGATCACAGCTAACGTAGATAAAGATGACATACAGTGAGCTTCAGGTGCGCCTATAACACTTTCTGGAAGGAAGTATAGGAAAGAAAATCGGCGAAACGCTGGCACGGAACAACACTTCACAGATCTATGTAACAAACCGTCAGCCATGAGCACCGCCGACTCCGCCAAACGCGGCCGGTCGCTGGCGCGGCGCACAGCCTTATGGGAAGCACCACGTGACCAACCTGTTTCGGCGGGGGAGTTTTTTAAAACTCGCTGTGCGGAGTTCCCGCAGAGAACAAAATTTTGAAGGCGGAGTAAAATCACGTCATGTCCGCCCTTATCCTCCCACAGGTAGTGAGCGGAGTGAAACGAGAGAATGCCGCTGTATTCCTCCCATACATGGGAGTAAATATTCAAGGATGGAAGTATATAGGGCACGTCACCTTGTTATAATTCCCATGTGGGTTTATTTTCAATTACAGTCTGGTGCTGCAAGTTATGTGTTGTGGCACACGATCGTCAGAAATGGTTTGGTAAAAGAAGCAGCCTCTTGCGCATTCCTGAAGAGCGGGCGTGTTGGAAAAAGATCCGAGGACACATAAGCACTTCGTATGACTTGTGAATGCGAAAGCATTAATGCTCTATTGAACTCCGCTGAGCAGTCCTTCAAATTTTTAGCTCCTCGCGGGCAAGCGAGCGCGTTGGCCAACATTGGCCAACATTGCACAAGGCCGGTGCTCTTCGGTCTGTGACGTCACGCTACCTTCCTCGACTGCCATATAATTTAAAGGGGACGCTGCCGAGTAAGCTTCGGTGTATTTGGCGTCCCCGCTTTCGTCACGCTGGGCTTGGGAATTGAAATTTCGGGTCCAAGTAGCATTATGTCATAAAGCAGAGACTATACCAACCTGCTGTCTAGGAGGCGCTGGTTTGGTCCAGTGCGTAAGACAGTCGGCTTCTGAGCGTGGGGTCGCAGGTTCAAAACTCGCTACCGCGAACGTTTTACCGCGAAGCTGTTAGCCTCTATTTGGTTGTAAGCCTCTAGTTGTTCACCCAAAAACAAACTGCCGCGTAAGGGTTTGGGTTTGAGTTTCGGCGTAACATAATTATGTTTCTCGTATATTCGAATTGCAATCCAATGCTATAATTTCTGCAGGTTGTGCGTCAATCGTACTTTGAGAACTTTCTTGCGCATTTTATTTAGAGAAATACAATTACTTCAATAACACACTTGCGCTAGGTGCTACGATAATAAGAATGGATACTGCACTACCGCAAAGATGCTTGGCGCACTTGACGCTTAGGCGCACTGCCCGTTGCATCTGTCGTACAACGTGTGCTGCGACCGTAATCGACATTATGACAAACACTGTCCAAAAATGGTACCGCCTCCTAACGGCCGCAAGCACACAGACCTCTAACGGCACCTGGACAAAGGCTTTCTTTTTCAGTTTGCTCGTAACATTTATGTTTTCTCGTATATCCGAATAATAATTCGAAGCTACCATGCCTGCAGCTTGTGTGTAAGTCATACTTTACGCATTTTTCTGATGCAATTTACTTTTAAACATTTATTACGTTCAATAAGGCACTTGCGCTTGGTAGGAAGGCCTAAAAGAATGAGGATGCATGGTGCAGTTCCGCACACATTCATGCGCGCGTGACTTACGCCGCTTGTGTCGGTGTTGCTTATGTAATGTCGGCAACATCTTCGCTGTGCATCCACTTTCACAGGGTGGAATGGAGGCGGAATTTTTTTTTTTTTGCGTTCCAATTTATTTTGTTTGATTTTTTTTTCTACATTTCTTCCTCCATAGCGATTAACGAGGCGAAGTTACAACGCAGGCGAGAGCTTGTGCGGATAACACAGGCTTCCGAGAGCGAGGGTGACGTGGCGCCACGGCGATGCCCTCTCCCGTCACGCAACACTTGGCGCCCTATAACGGCAGCAGGTGTCCCCTTTCGCCCGCTCTGCCCCGTTGAGGCGCGCACGTGATGTAGTGTCGCAGCCAATGGAAATTTAGGCACCATTTCACTACTACAGACGCCGGCAGTCAACGGTAGACTTGATGCTTTCGCATCAAAATGTTTCGGCTGTATCGTAGAGGCGGAAGTCGAAGGGAGCGAATACACCTCACGTCGACTCCGTGTTCTTCACATGATTTGCAGCGCAAATCATCAAGGATCACCCAAATTTTGGCACCAATCAACTCAGCTTCTCACCCGGAATCTGCGGATACCCGATTCGGAGGTGGGAGACCATTTTTGGAGATTTTACGGCTGAAACCCACGCCGTTCTTTCTCGCCGCCTCGGCGGCCGAGCGTGATTCAGGCCTCGGCTTTCCTGAGCCTAGGCGGCGACATGTTATCAAGAATGGAGATTGTTGACAGAAGCGACGACGATATTCGACAGGAAATGGAGGACGATAACGGCTGGAAAGTCGTTAGATATAAAAGACGGGCCAAGGAAGAAGCGAAACGTGCCATGCCTAGCGCTAGCCCTAGCCGACTTCCCAAGGCGAGCGGAGCCAAGATCATCTCACAAGTTAATAGGGCCAGCAAGATGCCTAAACTACCTATGGGAGACTACAAGATTGTGATCAGACCGAGAGGAGGGCTGCAGCTATCTCAGCTAAGCCTACTCCATCTAGGACAAGCCATCTATGAGGCGGCCGGGATTCGTTACGATGAACGGGAGGCGGATACCATTTGCTCCAACAATTTCCAGAACATTATAGTCGTCAGTACTCCGAATCAGGACCATGCGGACAAGTATCAGTGCATCAAGACAATCAAGTACAACGGCAAGGAATTTGAAGTCGGAGCCTACGAAACGGACCCGGACGTTACAGCTAAAGGAGTCATCCGAGGTGTGCCTGTCGAAGTTTCCCCAAGAGACATTACGGCAGCCATTATTACACAAACAAATCGGACGGCGATCGCAGCCAAACGACTGGGAAACACCACAACTGTGATAATTTTATTCGAGGGTTACAAGGTTCCCTCGTACGTGAATTACGGGGGAGTGCTCACGAGATGCTCGTTATACAGGAAACAAGTGGATTTTTGCAAACAGTGTAATAGACTAGGACACAGAAGTGACGTATGTCCGAAGCCTGAGGATAAGCTATGTGCGGGATGCGGCAAGACCAACCCGGAACAAGATCACACCTGTCAGCCTAGGTGCCAGTTGTGCGGGATGGACCACCACACGACCGACAAAACCTGTAAAGCCTAGTTCAAGAAACCATATATAGTCAAGCACCGAGAATGGCTTCACCAAGAACAAGCATTCAAACAACAGGAAGAACAGCAGCAGCAGCTTCGCTTCGCGGACGGGCCTACTGAGCGAGGCCGATCCAGGTCCAGAGGCAGAGCAACGACTAAGGACAGATCCCGAGCCAGGTCGCCGGCGAGATCCAGGTCCAGGTCCCGGGGAAGACAGGCAAACCCGGCCATGACGCCTAAGGTGAGCTGGTCAGATGCGGTTAAAGGGCCGCGCCCTGGGACACCTGAGGGGACTGCGCATAATTCTAACAGTACTAACGAAATAGCTGAGATAAAGAAAGAGAATGCACAATTGAGAGAACTAATAGCACAGTTAACCAAGGAGATTCAGGAGCTTAAGAGGGACAAAAATCAGGCAAACAAAGACACGCGATCCCCGAGCCCCGGGAGACGGGAGGTAATTCAAGAAATTAGAATGGAAGAGGATAATACTCCACTTCCACCCAAGAGAAAGGCGACCAGGGACACAGCTATGGTTCAAACCCAAAAGCTTCAACCAGGCAATTTCCGATCAGCAGAAGGCGGCTAAGGAACAGGCAGAAGCTACCAGCAATCTTTCGCTGGCAATCTCGGTGATCTTGAGCAGGCTAGATAAAATGGAAGCCAATATGGCCGAAATTAATACTAGGATAACAGAACTTATCCCGAAAAGAACCCCATCGCCTCCAATCAATAACACTCCTGTGATCAGCTCGGCAGGGAATCTACAAAATTTACAAGCAGCTGAGAATTCTAGCTCTTCTAACATTGATTTAAGAGCGCCCGCCTTCCTTCCGCCCCCCTCCACGGTAACCCCACCGTAAGATGAGAAAGCGTGAGAAAAGAGACCTTATCATATGGCAGTGGAATTGCAGGAGCTACGAATCCAAAAAGGCCGTCCTGCAACAATACCTTAAAAACAAGACTAAACCGGACGTTATGATTCTTCAGGAAACACATGGACTGGCGAAACAGCCGCGATATCAAGCTATCGGGCGCCCGAATGGGAACAACAGAACATTAACTACACTAGTGAGGAAAGGGCTAGTGGTGATTCGGCATGAAACCCAGATCTCAGAATTGAACACGTGCTAATAGAGCTCCTCCCCAGATGGAGGAAATACTCAAGTATATTTATTCTAAATTTATATAGTAATCCAACCCAAAAAAGACAGCGCTTCATAACTCTCTTTAGAAAGGCTGTGGTGATGGCAGAGACTAGTTCTCTGATCATAGGGGGAGACTTAAATGCCCCGCACGGTGCCTGGGGGTTGGTTATACGAGAGTAAAAGGCAAAATGCTATGGCAAGACATTCAAGATACAGAGTTAACGCTCGTAAATGAGCCCGCCTCCCCTACACGTATAGGAACCGGGCTCAACAGAGATACCACACCGGATCTAACAATCGTCAACAAGGTGGTAACCGTCAAATGGAGAAACACGTTCGAAGACCTTGGGAGCGATCATAGAATAATAGAAATCAAGATCGAAGAAACCGTGGATGCCGAACATAATAAAGCCGTTAAATGGATCGACTGGGATAAGTTTCGCAAAATAAGAGACGACAGGAAGCAAGAGCCGATCGAAAACGTAGAACAATGGGCTAGAGACGTCATCAAAGACGTAAGCGTAGCCACTCACACTATCACGCCGGACCAACCGGTAGAGAAGAGTGATAGTCGGCTCGCACATATGTGGGAGGCGAAACAGTCTTTACAACATAGATAGCGTCAACAAAAGTACAATAGGAGTCTACGTAAGCGAATAGCTGAGTTAAACAAAAAGATTGAAGAGCATAGCAAACAGTTATGCAAACAGCAATGGGGTGAGTTCTGCAATGCTATGGATGGTCAGATTTTTGCTGGCCAGACGTGGCGTATACTCAAATACCTGCTAGATCCAGACAATCAAAAACTATCTCAAAAACATAACTTGCGAAAACTTTTGCACGGACACAAAGGGAAGGAAGATGAACTCATCGCCAAGGCAAGCGCTACATACCTTCTCTCCAACCCAATAGTCGAGCATGGGCTATATAAAGGAAAGCCTAATGTGTCCTTGGATGAGGACTTCACTACACAAGAGATTAGAGCAGTGCTGCAAAAACTCAATATGAAATCTGCCCCGGGACCAGACAGGATTAATAACAAGATGCTAAAAAACCTGATGATCAGGCAATAGAGAATATCACGAAATACACAAACGAATGCTGGACGAAGGGCTCTATACCACAACAGTGGAAGGAAGCCCAGGTCATACTTATTCCCAAACCTGGCAAACCAATTAATATTTCAAATCTGCGGCCCATATCTCTCACCTCTTGCGCAGGAAAGCTTATGGAGCACGCATTCCTTATCAGAGTAAACAATTACCTGGAAGAAAACGAAATATATCCAAATACTATGTTGGGCTTTCGGGCTGGTCTTTCTACTCAGGACGTTATGCTGCAAACCAAGCATCAAATACTAGACAGTAAAACGAGGTCCACCAGAGCTATATTAGGGTTGGATCTCAAGAAAGCATTCGACAAAGCAGCACATTCGGCCATACTCAGTCAGGTCAGCCACCTAAACTTTGGAGAAAGGGCGTACAATTACATCCGAGACTTCCTAACGAATAGGAAGGCTACCCTCACGATGGGGGAACTCAAGTCAGAGGTGAGGGACATGGGCAGTTCGGGTACGCCTCAGGGCTCCGTGATATCACCCGTGCTCTTTAACCTCATTATGATAGGATTGCCGGAAAAGCTCGAAGACATCGAAGGAATCAATCATTCCTTGTACGCGGATGACATTACCATATGGATCTCGCAAGGCAGTGATGGAGAGATAGAACAGAAATTACAGGAAGCGGTATGTAAAGTAGAGGAGTACCTTACAGGCACGGGGCTTGAATGCTCCCCAGAGAAATCAGAGCTTCTCCTTTACAGACCCACCCTCAAGGGCAGGCCGCCCAAGGGGTACATCAAAGAGAGAGAGTACGAAGAGATACACATTCGTACAAAGAATGGCGGGGCCATCCCCATGGTTGAATAAATTAGGGTCCTGGGACTCAATATTGAGTCTAAAGGAACTAACGGCGAAACCCTTAGAAAGCTCGGGACCAAGGCCACTAACCCTATTAGGCTGATTAGGAGAATCACGAACAAGTATCAGGGAATGAAAGATGCTAGAATTGTTAGGCTCATTCAATCTTTTGCGATAAGCCACATCATTTACGTAGCTGCGTACCTTAACTGGTACAAGGCAGAAAAGGACAAAATCAATACGCCCATAAGGAAAGCTTTTAAGCAGGCCCTAGGCTTGCCCGACAGCACCAGTACAGAGAGATTAATGTAGCTGGGCATGCATAACACCTTAGAAGAATTGATCGAAGCTCAGCAGATAGCTCAGCTGGAAAGACCCGCCAGCAGCCAGACTGGCAGAAGTATACTCGACAAATTACGAATAAATTACCATAACCAGCAAGGACCGAAGGTTACGTTGACCAGAGAGATCAGGAGTAGGATTAAAATCCCCAATTTACCCAAAAATATGCACCCGGAATTCAATCAGGGCAGGAGAACGAGCAGAGCTAAAACTCTACTCAACGCCTATGGCAATGATGAGGAAGCGCTGTTCGTGGACGCCGCGGAATATTCAAATCACCTATCATTTACAGCAGTAGCAATTAGTACAAAGCAAGAAAGCGTACGCACGTGTTCAATCAAAACCAGTGTCTCTGAGGTTGCGGAGGAGGTTGCCATCGCTCTGGCTATCGCTTCTCCCAAATATAGATACATTATTAGCGACTCTCAATCGGCTATACGAAATTATGCGAGAGGACGGATATCAGTTGAAACTGCAAAAATTCTAAACAGTGAAACCAAACTTATATCATCTGAGGAATATTACGACAAGGAAATCATCTGGTTTCCAGCCCATACAGACTGCGAATCCACCGCCAACCCAAACCTTAACGAGTCTGCCCATCGTGTTGCGCGAGGGCTCACTAACCGCGCCCGACTAGGGGGGGGGGGGGGGCTCTGGCCGAGGAGGAGATGGAACGGATGGATAGGGCTAGACTTTTCTCATTCACTGACATTACCTAATTCTACAGAAAGTCAAGGTGTATATATCCACCTCCTAACCCAAAATTAAACAGGTCTCAGGCGGTTGACTGGAGGCGACTACAAACTAGAACTTACACGAACCCGGTACATCTTAACCGCATGTTTCCAGATTTATACCCTGAGGCCAAATGTAAGTTATGTAATGATAGAGTAGCCGCCCTAGAACACATACTCTGGGATTGTGAAATAGTTCAGAGGAGAATTGCAGTCCCCCTGGATGAACTAAGGGCGGGGTGGAGAACCGCACTGACTAGCTCTGATCTTCAGGACCAACTTTGGGCCATCCAGCAAGCCCGGGAAGCTACCGAGAGACAGGGTCTCTCTGCTGCCCCCGGCGCGGCCTAGACCCAGGCCATCAATTTGCCGGATATTTATTAAAGTTGACTCACTCACTCATCGTAGAGGCCGCAGAAACATTAACAGACCATCGCACTTGTGGCATTAGTGAGGAAGATAACTCCAAAGTTGCAATGAACAATACGCAGATTGGCAACACCTCGCGCTCTTGTGGGGAAGCACTCTTGTCAAATGCGGCTAAGCGCCCTACATTGGTGTCATTCCTTTCCGACATTGTGCAAAACTCAGCCAAGCATCAGCTATTCGAATAGCTAGTGCTCCTCTCTCTCTCTCTCTGTGTGATCTTATTCTCCGTGTAGTGGAAGAAATTAGGAACCGAAAATGTTTGACTTCGAAAATGTTGCCTGTATGAATCAGCGGATGGCAATAGCGGCCGACAACAGTCGTTCTAGTGTTTAATTACGTCAATTGTACTCTGGTCGAGGCTACAGTAAAAACAGTTTTGGTATCACGGGAAGGAAACCGCTTACGTAAACACATGCCAAAAATAGACATGTCTCGTACAGTTTGACACGTGCTCCAAGCGGTTTCCTAAATCAGGAAAGAAGCAAAGGCATTGAATTGCACATATTTCGCTTTATTTAGGACGTTCAGAAATTGTACTACAGCATTGATGCAATAGTCTATGGAGAGAGAGAGAGAGAATAAACATCTTTAATGTCTAAATGCAGCTTTGGAGAGGCGTCCTCATTCCATAATGCCTTGAGCTCGGGCCGCGTCCTGGGCCCTCGCAATCAGCCGTTGCTGATCTTCGAGGTTGGAGCTGGCCAAGGCTCTCTCCCAAAGCTCGTTGGTGTGGTAAGGGTTCGGATGATTGAGTGGTGCCTCTCTGCAGCCCCCTACTATGTGCCTGAGAGACCCGGGCTCTGCGCAGAAGCGGCATTGCGGAGAGAATTGTGTAGGGGCTATGAGGTGGTTTCTGGTTGGGTGGGGGAATGTGTTAACCTGTAGAGCTCGGAGGAATCGCTCCTGCTCTCTAGGTAGTGACTTGTGTGGGGGTGCATATGTTCTGCGGGTTAGCTTGTAGTGTTGTGTGATGTCTTGGTATGAGACTAGAGGGTGCATGCGCTCGGGTTCAGATTCCTCGGCGTCGGCTCGGTGGGTCAAATCTCGAGCCACGTGGTTGGTGACCTCGTTGCCAGGAATGCCGTGATGAGCTGGCGCCCAGATGATTATGACTGATCTGGTTGGCGGCTTTTGATTTATTATCTTGAGCGTAGTGGCATGAATTCTGCCGCTAGCGAAGTTGCGGCACGCCTGTTGGGAGTCGGTAACTATGACTTCAACCTGTGTTTGGGAGAGCGCGAGGGCTATGGCCGCTTCCTCGGCTTGGAGGGGATTGTATCGGGTGAGCGAAATGCTGCTCCGATGTTTTTTGATGACGATTACGGTGGCTGTTGTGGCTGCGCGTCTGGGGTAAGACCCCGCATCCGTGTAGGCTGTAGAAGGCAAAGTCCCGTATCGCTTGTGTATGGCCCGAGCCCGGGCCTCCCTTCGCTGTGCGTGGTGCACTGGGTGCATGTAGCGAGGTAGAGGAGGTACGGTGATGTTGCTCCGGATGGCATGGGGTAAGCTAACAGTCTGATGCGGCGGATGGCTGAGAGGAGCAGATAGCCCCAGGTGTAAGAGGATGGACCTCTCCGCTTCCGTAACCACCAACCTTGTTCGCTGGCTGGATAAATGTGCCTCGATCAGCTCCTCGGCCGTGTTGTGCACGCCTAGTCGTAGTAGGCGTTCTGTGTACGTACTGATCGGCAGGCCCATCGCCTGCTTATATGCCGTTCTGATCATTGTGTTGATTTTTGTGAATTCCGTTGCGTTCAGTAGTGCGTATGGAATAGCGTAAGTTATTCGAGACACGACGAAGGCTTGGACAAGCCGAAGCGTGTCCGCCTCCCCCATGCCTCTTGTCTTGGTTGTTATTCGCCGGATCATGTGGGTAACTTGGGCTGTAGTGTTCTTAAGCTTGTTAATTAATATTGTGTTGGTGCGATCCGACTGGAAAACCATTCCCGATATCTTTACGCTCTGAGACGGAACGATGGTGTGTCCCTCCAATTGTATGTTGATAGTCGGCGAGTCGGATGCATGCTTCTTTTGCGGTGAGACCAGGGGTAGCTCTGACTTTGGGGGGGCGCAGCTGAGGCCGCAAGACTTAGCATAGTCGCTCACCACGTCTGCCGCTTCCTGCAAGGGGCTCTCTATTGCCCCGATGGACCCCGTGGACGACCAGATGGTAATGTCGTCGGCATATAGGCCATGCCGGAACCCCGGGATGTTATCGAGGAGCGGCGGGAGGCCAATTCGGGCGATATTGAAAAGGAGAGGGGATAATACTGCGCCCTGTGGTGTGCCGCGCCCGCCCAGTAGAAAGGGGTCTGTGGCTTGATCCCCGACCTTTAGGATGGCTTTTCTATCTGAGAGGAAATCTCTGATATAGGAATACGTCCTGGCCCCACAGCCCAGCGTGTTTAGCCTCTGTAAGATTGCTGTATGCTTGATGTTAACGAACGCCCCTTTAAGATCTAAGGCGAGTATAGCCGTGGGGGAGTTGCGTGTCGCTGGTACAATCACCTCCTCTTTCAGCTGAAGTAGGATGTCTTGAGTTGAGAGGTGTGGACGCAATCCTATCATAGTTGTTGGAAGTTTCTCCGAGTCCTCCAGGAATGGTTGTAGCTGGTTGAGGACGATGTGGTCTAGGAGCTTTCCTACACACGAAGTGAGGGAGATCGGTCGTAGGTTCTCAATGGCTGGTGGCTTGCCTGGCTTCGGTATCAGACGAACCTCGGCCATTTTCCAGTCCTCGGGAAGTTTTCCTTCCCTCCATACTTCGTTAAGGTGAGCGGTAAGCTCTAGTAGCGAGGGGTTGTCAAGATTGACAAGTGCCTTATTGGTGATTTGGTCCATTCCCGGGGCTGTGTGGCGTCTCAAGCGCATTATCGCCGCTGTTACTTCATGTAGATGAATGTCCTCATCTAGGAGCTCATTTGGGGTGCCGGTGTAGGGTGGCAGAGGCTCCGATGGCTGTGTGGGGAAGTACTGGGCTTTGAAAGTCAAAAGGAGGTCCGCCTCGTTTCCTGGAAATTGGTGGATTACTCGGGCCATATTGTGGTGGGATTCTGTTTTGCTGCTGGCCGGGTTGATTAAATACCTCAATAACTTCCACGTCTTGGAAGTACTCAGTCTTCCTCTCAAGCTGTCGCAGAGGGATAGCCAATTTTCGCGGCAGAGTGTGTTAGCGCATTCCTCAGCCTCTTGTGTGAGTATTGCGATTCGCCTCTTGAGCTTGCGATTTAATCTTTGCCTTTTCCAACACTTGAGCAGGCTACGCCGGGCTTCCCACATGTGGAGCAAGCGAGCGTCGATGCTTGGAGTGGTGGTGGACGTTTCAAGTATTTTAGTATGCGCCTTCACATGCTGGTGGAGCTGAGTGATCCAGTCCTTAATTGACTGAAGCTGTAGGCTTTGTTCGTTTGTAGCTCTTTCTTCTCTTATCTCCCGCAGCTTTGTCCAATCCGTGAGGCGAGCAGTGCCTATCCTGGCTTTGTATTCGAGGCCATGGCGAGTGGTGGCTAGCAGCGCTTGGCCGCTGCCTAGGTACTCCGCCAGATTGGTCCAGCAAGCTTGGGGGATATTTCTGGTGAGGGTTAAGTCGCGGTTCGTGTCTCTTGTAACACTTGTGCCGAGCCTCGTGCTACTCCTTGGATGGTTGACGAGTGTGAGGTCCATGTCCTCAATAACTTTGTGAAGCAGGTTTCCCCTGGGGTTGGTGTACGTATAACTCCAGAGGGGGTGGGCTGCATTGAAATCACCCACTATTAGAAGCGGATGATTGCCTGCTGCGTGCGTGGCTTGCTCCAAAACCTGTTTGAGGACCGATGGCGTGCTTTTCGGCCGACAGTAGGCGTTTACAACGAACATGGGACCCTTCTTCTTTGTTGCCTGTGGGATAATTTCGAGCAGAATGGCAAGTGGTTTGCATTGTTGGAGATGGTGTTGAACTGCTACTAGCTTCTTACTGACCAGGGTGTGAAGGCTGTCACTCATATCGGTGCCATACGTGACGTATCCGGGTAGGCGGACGTGTGTGTTCGTCTGTTGCAGTGCAATGATTTCAGGTGGTCTTGTTGATGTGGCGATGTATTGTATCAGCGATCCATGCTTGTTCTTGTAGCCCCGGCAATTCGACTGCCACACCGTGGTTTCGCCGGGGGAGCCCCCGCGCTTACTGCATATATGTTGAGGAGGAGCCATCTTGGTTATTAAGGGGAGGTAATGAGCGCACCAGGTGGGGTTATGGTGAGCCTAGAGAATCTAGCAAATCTGGTAGGGCCTGATGAGCTGCTTTCTTGGGGCGCCGGCTTTGACGAGCTTCCAGTGCTAGTATGCTTTCCTCTAGTCTCATGATGCGTTCCGCCATCTCAGTGTTACTGTTGTTGTTGAGTTGCGAATTGTTGTTGTTGTGCAGCTGACTGTTGTATAGCTGTGAGTTGTTGTTGCATAGTAGCCTGTAGGGATGTCTGAAGGCTCTGAATGGCCTTTGCTACTATCTCCTCTACCTTCTGAGGAGTGGCATATTGGACGGGAATGACTCCCTGTGGTGTAGTGGGCTGGGCGGTTGCTCGTTGCGGTGTCGGATTTGAAGTGACTGTGTGCGCTGGTTGCTCTTCCCGTTTCCGCTTCTTCGGGGGTGGGGTTGAAGTGCTTTGTGTAGGGGTAGTACTATTTCTTCCTAACAATTCATCTTTAGGTGCTACGAACTCTGGTGTACTTTACTGATTTCTGCTTGGAGTGTTGCGTTCTCTTCAGTGAGACGCCTAATGTAGGCGTGTGCCTGTGCCAACTCTGTGTCAACAGGGGGGGGGGACGAGCTTTGGGAGAAACAACCTGTGCCCAGCTCACCTGCTGCGTGACCTGCGCTGCTCCCTTGCTTCCCCTCCTGCCACTTGCGGAACGTCCACGGCTCGAGGTCCTGCCATGGGATGGCGTCCGTCTTCGCGATGAGGTCCTGCGCCTAGAACCGGAACCGGAACGCGGCCTGGAACTGCTCCTCTCCAAGACAGCTCCGCGTCGTTTCGGGGATCGCGACTTGCGGGAAGCAGAACGCTCGCCACGTGGTCTCGGAGACGAGGAGCCTGCTCTCAGGGCCTGCTGCAGTTTCCGACGGTTGACGGGTGGCAGGAATCGGTTGGGGCAGGTTTTGGCTGCCGTAGGGTGGTTCCCGCCACACAGAGAGCACCAAGGGTGGCACTCATGCTGCTCCGTTGCTAGCGAAGTGCCGCACTCCTTGCACTTGGGTGTGGCGGGGGCCGCGGGCAGACGTCCTCTCTGTGGCCTGTCTCGTTGCAGGTTCGGCAATGTGGCACGGTCCTCTTGTAAAGGTAGCACCACAGAAGAAGGTCGGAAAATTCGATGTAATATGGTACTGTTTTCCCCAGGAATGTGATCACCATGGTTGTTGTGTTTCCTAGTCTTCTACATGTCAGCGCCTCGTATCCGGGAGATTCAATGCGTTTAAGTAGCATTTCTGGCGTGGTGTCGTGATCGATGTTGTATATCACCCCTTTGCACGAGTTATCGGGGGATATTCCGTATGATGCAATATCGTATGTTGTTGCACCAATGGTAATTTTCTGCATCTTGCTTAGTGCTGAGACCGTACCTTCTGAGGCACAGCTCAGAACAAGGATGTTTTGGTCTTCGTCGATGCGTATTTTGAATTCGGTGTAGCGGATTTGTCGCTTTGCCTCGTTTGTGATGGCGTCTACTAACTTCCCTGGGCTCACCTTGTTGAGCTGCAGGCCGTTCCGTGGCCGAACCGCCAACTTGTAATCGTCGGCAGGTAGGGGCGGTTGTCGGGGCTTGCGCATCGCCGGTCGGCTTTGGCGGAGAACGGGCTTCGGTGGTGTTTGGGATAGTTGGGGCGTGGTGGAGCGTATCTGCTGCCGACGACGACGGGCACGACTGATAACATTGATCCATGGCTCATTGTCTTCTTCGTTCTCCTCAGCGGCCGGAAGAAGTCCTTGCGATTCGCGAATTTCCATGTCCTCGTCCTCCGAGGCCTCGGTGGACGATTGGTGGGCTTTGTCGGCGTCGGTATTGGGCAACGCGTTCGCCATCTGAAGCGGTGCGGCGGCCGAAGCCTATGCTAGGCCTCGCCACTAGCGTAGTGGGTTTAGCGGGGCGACCCCGCTTCGAAACTTGATGTGACCGTAAAATGCAAAATATGGTCTATGGATGAAGCGGAGCAAGGAAGAAAATACAAAGTTAGTCTTAAAAGGGTGAGTATGCAGGTTCAACTTGGTGATCCCTCTGCAGTCATTTGTCCACTTGACACTTGCAGTTGGCATTCCGTGAAGCATGTCAGTCCGCGATCTCCACTCCCGGCTTTGAAAGACTGCCTGTCACACATTTAAAATCAAAGTATTACAATGTATTACTACTGCCTTTATTTCGGTGCACATACCATGCGAATACACTCACCCTGGTCAGAACTTACAACTCCCAGCCCTCCCCCCACCCCTAGTGCAAAAACATTGCCTATACACCGTACAGGGTTCCTAATTTGTATAAAACGATTGATATATGCCACAAATTCGTCAATAGTGACACGTATACATGTTTATCTTTCACCGGTGGCCGCTTTCCACCTGCTAACAAATGTTAAACGTTATCGCTCGGCGCAGATCGCACCTGCATCGGAAGCTTCTCGAACGTTATCGATGCTTCTATCCTTCGTCTGTGATCACCGACGCTCATGTAATCTGATTGTATGAGCGACGCGAATTGTCTAGAACTTTCTGGAAGACACGCGGGCACAAGGGATTACTCTGGAACCTTCGATTACTCGCGTATAAAAGCCGACGCGTTTCGCCGCTGATGAGATTTCGACGATCGCCGACTGTGTTCGCCGCTTTCGTTGTGCTTCGAGTGTGGCTTGCTTTTGTGGGCACAGGTTCGCCCAATAAAGAATCAGTTTCGTCATACACAGTTTTACGACTGTTTACTTCAGCGTCACTACTACGTGACAATATAACTTTTTACGGTGGAAAAAGAACAAGACTAATAAGCAGGACAGTGAAAGTATCATGACAACAGCTTTTTTTTCGCGTCTTATTTAAGCGAAGATTGTATTGCCTCATAAATGTCGGTGCCGTTGTACAAAAAAGAAAAAAAACGAAAAAAAAAACCCCGACTATCTTGCGTTTGTGAAACAGGTGAGGCCCGCGCCTGTAACACGTTACGGGAGCACCCAATCAGGAGCGGGTGCCCGCCGGCAGAAGGGAAAGGGAAGGAAAGGGCCTCGCGCGCGTTGCGTCGGGTCTCCTTTCAGACCTGCCCAACCACTCGGCTTTTGACTGGCTGTCTGCACCAGGGGCGCTATACCGTAAAATGATTCCACTCGTTTGATTCTAAGCTCCTGACGTCAAATTTACGAAACCACCAACGCAAGCATCGGGCGGTGATCCGCAGCGTTGTCTGAACAACCCAATCAAACACTCTCCTCGTTTATAGGAGGTCACCTTTGTTCGCTTTCAAAACCAATAACATTGTCTACACTCGGCGGTTTTTCTTATCTAATTGGCTGAAAAGAGGCGAGGAGCAAGCTCTAGTGGAGAGGGTTTCAATGGGGCCGAGCCAGCACAGTAAAAATAGAAATCAGCATGAAGAGGGTGGTGCCGGCTTCTCCGATTGGTCCGCTTCGCCTTACTTAGCTTGCGGTGGCTCGTCGAAAATCGCGGCGGCTTGCAACGGAAGGATAAGAATGCTGCTAAAACGGATCCTCAGCAAGGAAGAGTTGGCGGACCGATGTCGTATGCATGCCGAAAGGGCTCGATAAAGTTTTACTGCCACGCAAAAAAGGTTATCATGCGCAAATTAATACATGCTCACCGGCAGGTGCGAGTATCGAGGGCCTGAGCGATCGCTGGGCCGCCATCTTCTATTCCTTTCGGAACAGGGCAGTCTGTGGCTATTCAGAAAAATGTTCAATGTTGTTCGGCATATTAATGCATTTTTTCGCGTACACGTCACTTTGACGTGGTGAGTTTTCGCGGTTTGGTGAGGTCGCCGGACAGACAGGCGAAGTGGGCGTAGCCAGAAAACATTGAACCAATAACAGAGGGCTAATGGTGAAAACGCGTCGAATCAGGAATGATTATTTCTCTTTTGTGTGGTTTAATCATGCATAATCAGTGTGTACACGTTATATCAGATGGGGAGCTATCACGGTTTTCGTGATGTCGCGTGACAGACAGGCGAAGTTGGGAGTGGCCCAAAAATGTTTTGACCAATCGTGCAGGCTGATTTCAGCAATTGGAATCGAAACAGTTTTTGAATCATTTTACGTTATAGCGCCCTAGGCCTGAAACCAGTCGACAAAGCCCATACCCCCGGACGGCGTGACCGTGTTGATGCCTGCCGATTTGCTTCGCTCCTGCCTGGGCGACATCTACACGTTTCCTCTCCTATCTCCTTTCTTTCCCACTCTACCCTCCCCGTTTGCCCTGAGCCGTGCTCCCTCAAGGCTGTAGAAGATAGCGCTAGCCTTTTCTGATAACGAACCACTTAGTTTCAGTGCACGCTCGGCAAACGGATGGGAAGGCCCTGTGTTGTGTGGCAGGCGGCTGAACAGGCCGTTTTCGATGAGAAACGCCGTCAACGTCGCCGGCAGCAGGCTCGCGCTCGCCGTGCGGATCCTGCGTTCAAGGCAGCCCAAGCCGAGACTCTTTTACAGCGGCAGGCAGCGGATCCCATGGTTAAAGCCCGTCTTACCGAAGCCCAGCGTCAACGAAGGGCAGCGAAGCCAGAGGCCAGGGAACGCGACACGCAATTTTGAGGGTACGACAAGCTTCGCGTGCTGCCCTGTTCCCGGTAGGGGAAGGGCGTTTTATAAATAGCGGAACAGATTTTGAGCAGCATGCTATGCGCCCACTTACTAAAAAATATTTTCGCATTGTCTAAAAATATCAGAGCCCTTCCACAACTGTAAAGGTGGAAGCCAGTGAAGCTGCTACTATGGTGAGTCTGATATATATATATATATATATATATATATATATATATATATATATATATACGTAGAGAATATTGCTATAGTGAATTTATATATTCTCCACAAGAAAAGTAGTAAGTTACCTATCAAGAATGGGGTCAAGAATGGGACACAATCTCTTCAATGCTATTCACTGCATGCTTAGAAGAAGTATTCAAGCTCTTAGACTGGGAAGGCTTATGAGGATGAACGGCGAATATGTCAGCAACCTTCGGTTTCCAGGTGACATTGTCCTATTCAGCAGCAATGGGGCCGAATTACAGAAAATGATTGAGGTCCTTAACCGAGAAAGTGTAAGAAGTGGGGTTGACGATTATTATATAGAAGACAAACATAATGCTCAATGGGCGTCTTGCGCTGCAGTTTGAGGTGTAGGTGCGGCGCCTGGTGGCGGCGAGAAAAGTTATCTGGGTAGTACTGGCTTGGGCAGTATTGAGCCCTGGCTGTGGCGAAGCGCGTTTCTAGCTCGAGTTTTGCGTTGATTCGCACTTTTTTCTTCCCTGTTGTGAGTGCGAAAAGGCTCGTTACTTCTTACAGGCGACGCCGACCACGCTGCGAGCTGGCCGCAGCCTAGTTTTACGAAAAGGGACTCTCCGTGTGCCCTAGGACGTAATGCTGGAAGCAGAATGAATCGGCGACACCGATCCAAAGAGACCTAGCTCAGCCTCGAAAAACAGTCACCGTCGTTACTGCTGCACCGTGGGCTGCCTCTAGAAAGAAGGCCTGAATGACAACATCAGATTCTACCGTTTTCCTTGAAGGCCTCACGCAGCGGAGCGTCGGGCGCGCTCGACTACCCCACTACGAGCAGCACAGGTTCGAGAGTTATATGTGCTCATCCTTGACCTCAATCCAGCACGTTGAGGCAGCGCAGCAAGGCAGTATTGATTACAGCAGATCGATGTTCAAGCCCTGTCATTAAAAGCTACATCAAGCAAGCAGCGCACGAGCTCCGCACATAGCACGTTAGCCCATATGCATTGCATCAGTTGTTTATCAGTTGCTAAAGGCACAGACGGCCGCTACTACAGCGCAGGCATAACTAGTTGTCTAGCGGCATGCAGTCAACAAAGATTGCAGGAGGCCCACCGTTTCGCGGCATGCTGAAAGACCGCTGCCGCCGCGGCGCGTACGATCGTGCGCTCGAGCAGTTCCTACATCGCGGCATGCTGAAAGACCACTACCGTACGTCGCGATGCGTACTGTCGTGCGCTCGAATAGTTGCGTACACATGTATGCCTATCGCTGCTGCGAGTTCATTTATAGCAAGCATTTCCTCGCGTTTGTGCACCTGAATCTATCAGCGTGCAAACCTTACCTGAAGTTCAACTGCGTACGCGCCTCGCTTCACTTGTGATTGACACCGCGTTAAAACTTCGCCGCTTATTTCTTGAACGGCGCGCACGTATTCGGCATTACATAATTTCTTGCCTTTATGCAGCGTGCCACCCCTGAAAAAATCGTCGGCGCCCGATATTCGCTGCAGGCCGTGGTAGAACACAATCTAAAGTGGCGGGTCCGTATTGTAAACGTGCTTTCCGAAGCAGACGACCGAGCTTGGTACTACCCAGTTCAGGACAGAGGGCGCTCTTTCGCACCATTTTTTGCAGCGCCCCTGGGCGAAGCAGGAGCCCCATAGCCTGGCAAGGGAACAAGAATTCAGGATCGCCAGTCAGCCTCTAGAGTTTGTAAAGGAGTACGTTTATCTAGGTCAATTACTCACAGGGGACCCTGATCATTAGAAAGAAATTTACAGAAGAATAAAATTGGGTTGGAGTGCATACGGCAGGCATTGCCAAATCCTGACTGGGAGCTTACCACTGTTGTTGAAAAGAAAAGTGTACAATCATTGCATTATACCGATCCTAACATATGGGGCCGAAACGTGGAGGTTAACAAAGAAGCTCTAGAACAATTTAAGGACCGCACAAAGAGCGATGGAACGAAAAATGTAAGGCCTAACATTAAGAGACAGGAAAATAGTGGTGTGGATCAGATAACAAACGGGGGTAGCGGATATTCTAGTTGACATTAAGAGGAAAAAAATGGAGCTGGGCAGGTCATGTAATGTGTAGGATGGATAACTGGTAGACCATTAGAGTTACAGAATGGCTACCAAGAGAAGGGAAGCGCAGTCGAGGACGGCAGAAAACTAGGGGAGTTGATTAAGTTAGGAAATTTGTAGGCGCAAGTTGGAATCATCTAGCGTAAAACAGGGGTAATTGGAGATCACAGGGAGAGGCCTTCGTCCTGCAGTGGGCATAAATATAGGCTGATGATAATTATGATGATGAATTTATATGTAATCATTATTGACTATTGAGCGTGCTCGGCATGTTCTTTAAAAAGCAAGGACACCGGTGTCTTGTTTTCGCCCGCGCGATGGCCAAGAAGTGCGTTTGCTCCGCCAAGTCCGCCCCATCGTCATAGACTAGCGTATGAGCCACAGCGTTACATTGCCGTGGTACATTGCACGGCATCGTCAGGATCCTGACGTCAGGATCCTGGAATATGTGGTTAAACGAGCGTCCGTCCTATAGGTAGTCCAAAGGGCAACTACTAATACCAGCGCTAGTGCGACCTGTACGTCACGACACAACGCGGTACAACGATTGGTGGGACGTGCCGCTCCGAGTATCGCGACACTTGTGGAAGAGGCATCGGCAGTGGCGGGGGGTATAACAATGTGCCATCCATCATCCGTTTTGACACCTGTGCCAAGGCACAACTGGCGGGAAGCCGCCACGCACACGGAGCCAACCGAAAGCACATGGATGGATGGAATAACTTTATTTAAAGGTCCTGCGGGATTCGGGGCGCAAGACCTTATAGAGCGGGCGACTCCCACGTTGGGACCAGGAGTTTTAGCTCCCTGGCCACATCGTGGGCTCGCTGGACGGCCCAGAGCTGTTACGCCAGGTCCGTGCTGCGTAATGCTTCTTTTATCCTGGCGGAGTCTTGATTCTTGTTTGCATGGGTCCGACCACACGGCCAGAGCAAGTGATGTACGTCTAGTGTGCTGATACAATTTTCGCAATATGATGTGTATAACTTCACAAGGAAATTCCTTATCTACTTCCGGTCTATATATCTACTTTAGTTGACGGACGCGATCTCCTGGAACCTAGCCTATAACAGCTTCGCTGTAATACTTCCGAATGGTCAGCGTTTTCAATTGCAATAATCACAACCAAGCGAAAATGACTTCCTTTAAGTGGCGGATCCAAGGGGGGGGGGGGTCGGTTTGGCGATCGCATCCCCCACCCCGGCCTTCAACACTCCGCGACAGCGATTGTATCGCACATGGAATTTTGTAGGGCGTGCGGCGACCATCGGGTATTTCGTATTAGTAGTTTCGTGAATTTTTAACACCCAAGCGGTTTAAGCCAGCCGTAAAAAGTGCGCGTATCATGAAACTATCATCATCAGCATTGGCTAGAGCGTCGTCGCCTTCCGCAGCTGTCTCGTTGGCGCCCCTCGGTTAGCGCTCGTACTGGTGCTCGACACGCGCTCGTGGCACTCGTGCCACTGCTCCCGCGCGCACTTCACGAAACTATCATCATCAGCATTGGCTGAGTGTCGTCGTCTTCTTATGGTCCCTTGAATATTGGCTAGTCTGCCGTCCGCGCGCCGCGCCGTATGGAGAGGGCAGGACGCTCCTGAATGAAAGCGCATAGGGCGCATGCGAGCAGTGCTAATGCTACGCTTTTCGCTCGAGCGAGCAGTGTATGGTATTGTGCGGTTAGTGCGGTTGGCCGAAAGTTCTCGCTTCTCAACCTAAGCGACCGTCAAACAACTTCGTTTGGCGACGAGATCAGTGGCGCGTCTGGTCGCGATCGCGAGTGGGAATGTGCCTTTACGGTGTGCGTGTGCTTAGGTGACAGAGCTCGTCATATGCACTTGTCAGATTTTCCCCATCTAGTCAAAAATGTTAGAAACGCATTTGTCACTAATGGCTTCAACACACCTGAAAGCAGCACGCATGCGCGGCCCATTCAAGAAGCTTGGAACAAGGATAATAATAGTGTTTCACTTAAAGTGATGCCAATTTTTAACAGCAGTCATATCCATCCCAATTCATTGGAAAAAATGAGGCTTGCCCCAGCTTTCCAAGTATTTGGCGACAAAGTAGTCAAGGGGCTCTTCCTTTATAGCTCTCATTTAGACAGAGCTTATGGTCTTGCGAAACCAGCAAAAAATTTTGTGAAAATAATGAACAAACTGATAAGGATAATGACTGCTCGTATTCGAAAAGCGGGAGTTTCCTGAAGGAGTTCCCCGAATATGTGACGAAATGGGAAGAACACGCAAAGGCGACAGTTGGTGGTTTTCTTAGCTCAAGTACCGCATAGGGCCTCCGAGGGAAAATCGAAAGCATGCTGAACTTGCTTTCATACCGCAGTAGTATTGGCTTCAAGTACACACTTACTGCATGTTTGAGCCGGGACAAAGTTGAAAATTTGTTTGTCATTGTCATGCAATCTTCTGGAACTAACGATCACCCTACTGCTGCACAGTTTTTACTTATAAATGTAGTTTACTTATAGTTTTTACTGCACAGTTCTTACTTTTACTGCATTTTATAACCTTGCAAAACCACCTAAATCAGGAAACTGTGCTCCAGAACCTATAACTGCACTGGTTTTTGTTCCCAATGTGAAACCAGAAAATCCGATTACAGTACTGGACGAATTTATTGGTGCAGGAAAGTTTGGTGATGCCGAAAGTGCACTGGAATACTGCGCTTGGCGCAGAAACATTTTGTCAGTCGACACTGCTTTTGTGAGTGCAAGAAGCCATGACAAGCTCATATATTATGTACCAGGGTACACAAGAAGGAAGACTTTAAAGATGACCTCATGTAAGGAATGTGCGCTGTTACTGACAATTGAAAAGCAGACAGCTATAGCTAACAGCGAAGCTTCAGCCTTCAAATCGCAGTTTGACAATAGAGGCTTGCTGTACCCCTCAGACCTTCTAATAATAATTATTACTATCCTTGAAGAGAGCTTCACTACATTTTTTCCGTTTAAATAACTGCATGAGAAAAGCATTCTCGGCTTTACTGAATTTCTTGCTCAGGTGCATTTTTCGGAACACGCCTGTCTTGAACAGGACAGCAAATCACTTGTGAGATTGTGAAGTTGTACACTCTTCTGCGTCTCCAGTTTTTCACGAAGTCTCTCAATAAAAGAGGACAGCAAAGAAAGAAAGGCTAAAACATTTGAAAATGCGAAGATGCTAATAACAGCCTTTCACGAATTGCATCACAAATGAGACGCAAGCTCAGCCGCCTTGTGATGGTCTTTTTTCTATAATTGTTCTTCTTATTCACGAACCTCTTGCCAATTCATCGGTTGTTGTGTACTGTAATTTGTTTGCACTGTTTTCTAAAGGTTCTTCATTCTTATCTTTATAGTTTGTCCTTGCTGTTTTTGCTCATTCTTAACTGGAAGTGCTTTCTCTTTGTCTTGTATAGGTTTTGAACAAGCTTGGGTTTAATTTTTGTACTCTTTACTATGCCAAATCGCACACCTATACCTCATTTTTTTTTTGTTTTTTTTTAACATTCAACCAGGCCGGCCATAACTGCCAAAGGGCAATTGGCTGTATAGCATGAATAAATAAATTCAGTGCACAACCTGCTCAATGCTGCGCAGTCGCTTTCTGCTCTGAGGGACGCGATTTCTAGTAGTGATTATTACTTGTGCTACATTTAAAAAAATTTTCTCAATAAAGTTGTCATTGTTTTATTTTCATTTGGCTTTAAGGCAGTTGGTGAGCAAGGTAGAAGAGTAGTATCCCGATTCCACAGGCGTGCTTCTGATGCGGCTCAGCAAAAAGTCTTCTCGAATGAATGCCATGTTACGCGGCTAAAACATCTCATCACAGCCGTAACAAATATTACTCTAATTCGGCACAAAACCATTAACAAAAAGCCGGCAGATCACACGCCCGGTGTGAATCGATGTTTTGCGAAGCAGTGTGCGGGGAGCCTACAAGTTAACGAAACAACCATGAGAGCAACAAGACGTAGGCCGCTCTTTCATGACCTACATGCATAGGTCGGCGCACTCACTCATGAGTGCACTCACTCAGACTCACTCGCACTCATTTCAAAGGCGTGAGTGCGAGTTCTAGTAAGTGCCAGTGAGTGTGAGTGGAGGTGAGTGCGAGTGGGAGTGAGTGCCGGTGACTGTGAGTGCAGGTGAGTGCGAGTGAGTGCCAGTGAGTGTGAGTGGAGGTGAGCTCCAGTGAGTGTGAGTGCAGGTGAGTGCAAGTGCGAGTGAGTGCAGGTGAGTGCGAGTGCAAGTGAGTACCAGTGAATGTGATTGGAGGTGAGTGTAAGTGAGTGCCAGTGAGTATGAGTGGAGGTGCGAGTGAGTGCCAGTGAGTGGAAGTGAGTGCGAGTGAGTGCGAGTGAGTGCGAGTGAGTGCTAGAGCACTGCACGGGCCCGTTTTTACGTTGGGCTACCCGCCCAAGCCCAACCAAAAGTTTTATGGCGAGACCCGGGCCCGGCCCGGAAATATTCTACGTTACCCGCCCGGCCCAGCCCACCACCCCTTTACCTAAGGCCCGAGCCGGGCCCGAGCCCGGCTCAAAACCGGCCCGAACCCGGCCCAAGACCAGAAAAGATCACCAAGCCGCATTTAAAAAAATAAAATTAAAGAAGAAATGAAAGAAATTTATTCATAAGGCATAAATACATGTTATATGCAATAATGAACACCATTTGAGCGGTCTCAACGCAAATACCAGCGCGCGAAGCAGTGTTGCCAGGCGTGGCTATATATAGCCAAATTGGGCTACGGGAAAATTTTTTTGGCGTCGACTTGGACGAGTTGGCTATGTGGCTATATTTGGGCTACTGAAAATCTGCGACTTGGCTGTGTTTGGGCTATAAGTGGCGCCCTAATCCACGCTCCAGAGGTGGCTCGGGTAGAAGCAAATCTCGAAGGCTGTGTTTTAGCTGGCTGAGCCGGCCGCGTGGCTGTGCGTGTGTGAGTGCGCGAAATGACCCCCTTCCTCCTGCCTTTCATTCCCTCTCTGCGATGTTGGCTGAGCTGATGGCTTTGACCTTTGAGACACTTAAACTTACACCGTGCTTGATCGTCAGGCACCCGATCCCCGGACATCGGGGTGAACCTGGGAGTAGTGGGTTTTTCACAGTACACTGTATTAACATGACTATGCTAAGGAACGGAGAGCAATAACATAGGGTCGGGGCCGTCGGGCGATCGTGGCGCCGACATGAAAGAAGGGAGGCACGGGTGGATGACACATTCCAGTGTGTTCATGGCCATGTTTTCCGGATAAAGTATCACGCCGGGCACAGCTTTCGACCTACTCCACGATTCTGGCGCGAAGCTTTACTGCCATTTTCCTTTTCCTGCTAGATGAATTTTTCTTCGTGCTTAGATTCGAGATTCATTTCGATAGGTTGGACGCAAGATTGGATCCTCCTCAGAGAGGACAATCCAAACATGGGGAAGTAGGCCAAGTATGCGAGAACGTATAAGAAAGAATGGGAGCAAGACCCCGAGCTAAAGGTGGGTTCTGGTGATTTTACTTCTAGATGGTTTGCCCGTAACGTGATGCAGAAACTCATTCTGTCAATATCGAAACATGTTTGCCACGATGGCATCAGGGCACCAAGTCACATGAACTTCACCCACCGCATTAGCTTAGCTTGTGAGGTGTCGTGCTGCTGGCTCGATGACGCGGCTATGATTCCCCGCCACGGTGGCCGCATTTCGATCAAGGCGAAATGCAGGAACACCCGTGTACTTAGGTGCACGTTAAAGAAACCAAGGTGGCCAAAATTAATCCGGAGTTCTCCACTGCGTCATGCCTCCCAATCGTGGTGGGGTTTTACGTGGTTTTGGCACGTAAAACCCCAGCAATTATTAGTGTTTTAGAATAGGGGCCCCAAACGTATTGGAGCCGCAAAAAAATAGCTTCGAAGCCGCTGCGCATGCGCACTACGGGAACTGTGTTTGGGTTTTACGTCAGGCACGCTATTTCATAGATTTAGCGGGAGCCCCAAGAGCTACCCCGAAAGCTTTCGTCAACAAAAATGGCGGCGCCCATCAAAGCGACGGCTCTAACCTGGCACAAAACTGGGCTCGAGTCGTGGTAACGCGTGAAGTTCGAAAGTTATAAGTGATTGGGGTTATCGCTTTCTCTCAGGTAATATGTGTAATGAAGATTGATTCATTATACGCCGCTGATTCCGAATTCAATTGTCGATTTCATGGCTCGTAGGCCTATCACGAATTGACTTCGCTGGGTGAAGGTGCGTAAAGTTGGTTACTCAAAACTAAGCGCAACAAGTTGCATGCTGCTAATAGAATAAGTTGTAAATTGTAATTAAAGGCGACAACAGGAAAGTCTAAATTACTTGTCTTATCATAAAATGAGTGAGTGACATAACTTTATTTTAAATCCGGCGATTGGGAGGCCCGGGCCTGGGGCCGCCTAGATGGCCACTGGGAGCTGTTACTCCCGCACGGCATCCATGGCTCGCGGGACGGCCCAAAGTTGGTCTTGGAGTTCTGAGCTGAGCAGCGTGGCCGACCACCAAGCCCGTAGATTTCATAAAATGGTATATTTTATTTTAATATTTGTAACAGCTTTTCTTTGACGCCGCAGTGACGCTGCAAACGCTATACGCTACGCGCAAACACAAAACGCCTATTCCAAAACTCTTCATTCCTGCATGCCCCAACGCTAACCCGCAAAGCTCTTTGGGGCCCCTATTCTAAAACTTTATTAGTCATCAAAATGGTTTGCTTTTTGACAGTAGCCGGTTTTCGCAGCATTACCACTGTTATCAATTAAAAGCCGTCGCGGCTTTTACCATTTCGAGTAAGTTAGTTCGGGGCGTGCTCGTCGCCGGAAACGACTCCGCGCTTGCTACACTAGTGTGCTTGTTTGCGCAGTAATCTTTTAAAGCTCCGCTTACATCGATTCAGGCAGTGAGTGGCATCTGTTGTCTGTCCCTTTTCTTAACGCATGTTCTTGGCGTGCTAGAGACCAAAGATGGCAGCCAGGTTGATGTAAATTGACACTATATAGGTAGTGTGTGTCCCAGCTAATCCGGGCCAAGCAAATATAAAAAAAACGAGAAAACAAGATAGGACGATGAGACAAATAACAGGAAATATCATAGCGCGAAAGACTTGTTTTAGCTCATCAAAAAAGAAGCCGTGAGCACATCGCCGTCGCAGATCGCTGGACAGCTGAACTTCTACGCCGTAGGCTAAGAGAATGTGAGAGATCGATGACGCTGAACATTATTTTGTGTTCACGACACATAAAAAGCAGAGTTCGTAGTTAATATTACTGTAAATAACTGAAAATAATAACTTAGTACTATCTGTCATAAAATAAAAGCACTGATTTCGCCCTATGCAGCGATTCGCTGGAACTTGAGAGCTCCCGGGCCCAACCAAAAAGTGTTCTGTGCAAGTATGATGTCGCTGTTGTTGATGTTAAGGGCCGACCGTCACTGCGGCACGGACATTTTGTTACGACGGGTTGTGCAAAAAATGATTGCCGTAGTCGAATGTGAAAATGTATACACAAATAAAATTGCAAATAAAAATGGGTATATTTGGGTACGAAATATTTTGCACTTTTTTTCTGTTTGGCTACATTTTGGATACAACTTCTCTAGCTTTTGGCTACGCCGCCTCGTCGGACCTGGCAACACTGGAGTGGAGGTGACTGCGAGTGTGAGTGACTGCCAGTGAGTGTGAGTGCAGGTCAGCGTGAGGGGGAGTGAGTGTGAATGCCAGTGAGTGTGAGTGGCGGTGAGCGCGAGTGTGAGTGAGTGCCTGTGAGTGTGAGTGGAGGTGAGTGTGAGTGCGAGTGAGTGCCAGTGAGTGTGAGTGCAGGTGAGTGCGAGTGTGTGTGAGTGCCAGTGAGTGTGAGTGTGAGTGAGTGCCAGTGAGTGTGAGTGCGAGTGAGTGCCAGTGAGTGTGTGTGCGAGTGAGTGCCAGTGAGTGTGAGTGGAGGTGAGCGCGAGTGTGATTGAGTACCTGTGAATGTGAGTGGAGGTGAGTGTGAGTGCTAGTGAGTGCAAGTGAGTGTGAGTGCAGGTGAGCGCGTAGTGAGTGCCTGTGAGTGGACGGAGTGCGAGTGCGAGTGAGTGTGAGTGGAGGTGACTGCGAGTGTGAGTGAGTGCCTGTGAGTGTGAGTGGACGTGAGTGGGATGCGAGTGAGTGCCAGTGTGTGTGAGTGCGAGTGCGAGTGAGAGTTCGAGTGAGTGCAGGTGAGTGCGAGTGAGAGTGCGAGTGAGTGCCAGTAAGTGTGAGTGTAGGTGAGCGTGACCGTAAGTGCGGAGCCTGGAAAAATTATGGTCAGTGAGTGTGAGTTTCTCCCACACTGCCGGCCTATGCCTACATGACACGCATGTCATGACATTCATATCATGAGTCCTCAGAAGTACCATTAGCTACACCTAAGACACGTTAAGGCAAAAGTCTTACTCATGCTCATGACTATGACTGCGACCATCAAACTTTAGTCTTTTCCTTCTCTTACTACCACATCCGAACCCATTCCATTGATTTTGGAGTGATAATCTTTTTTCACTTAGTCATTCTCATTGTTGCTCAGTCATGGTCATGACTATGACTTCTACCACAATCCTTTAGTGTTTCCTTCAATTAGTGCCCACGTCCGAACCCATTTCAGTGCTTTTTATGTTAATCTTTTTCGCTGAGTCATCGTCATTCTTGCTGAGTCATGCTCATGACTATGACTTCTACCACCATCCTTTAGGGTTTCCTTCATTTAGTACCCACGTCCGAACACATTTAAGTGCGTTTTGCATTGCTCTTTTTTCGCTGAGTCATTATAATTTTGCCCAGTCATGGTCATGACTATGACTTATTCCAGTATCCTTTAGTGTTTCCTTCACTTAGTGCCCACGTCCAAACCCATTCCAGTGGTTTTTGTGTGTTATGTTTTTCGCCGAGTCATTGTCATTTTTGCTCAGTCATGGTCCGAACCCGTTTCTGTGGTTTTTGAGTGGTAATCTTTTTTCGCTGAGTCATTGACGTTTTGATGAGTCACGCTCATGACTATGACTTCTGCCACCATCCTTTAGTGTTTCCTTCACTTAGTACCCACGTCCGAACCCATTCCAGTGTTTTTTGCGTGTTAATGTTTCTTCGCCGAGTCATTGTCATTTTTGCTCAGTCATGGGGATGACTAATTTCTACCATTATTCTTTAGTGTTTCCTTCACTTAGTACCTACGTCCGAACCCATTTCAGTGGTTTTTGAGTGCTAATCTGTTTCGCTGGGTCATGGGCATGACCTACATGACATGCATATCATGACATTTACGTCATGACTCATCACTTATGTTCGTCATTCACTCCTGTCATACAATGCCAATTTTGGTACCTACCAAGTTAAAGAAACGACCATGAGAGCACCAAGAAGTAGGCTGCTGTTTCATGACCATCATGTGTTTAAACGTACACGCACACCCACAGTCCGGGCAGTCAGGAGATATATCCATATATACCGAAATGCTTGCTGCACAGGGGTAAACCCCTGTCTGTAGCAGTCTGAGCGTAATTTATTGTCCTCTAGTGAGATGCGAATGGGATGGAGGAAAGACCCTACGACCCAAGTGATAATGCGAAGTGACTTTGTTGAATGTAGCTAGAATGTCCCGCGACCCTTGATCAGCCACATCCCCATCCAGAGGCTTGTCCCCGGGCGGGGTGGAGCGGTCCAACGACCCAGGGCCGTGAAGCCCCGCGCGGAAGGCAAGTCCTCGCACCCGGGCGTGGACCAATTCGTTGGAGTTGGCGATGCTGCCGATCGTGGAGCCCATATGTGCCAGGAACCAAATGATCTTGTGTGGACTGACGGACCCCTACCTCCTGAGGAGTAGGAGGAAAAACATTTGTTAAGAGAAAAAAAAAATAACAGTAGGAGAGACCCTCCCAGTAGCAAAGGCTGTAACCGCCGAACGTGAATCAGAATAGATATTGTTACGCGAACGAAGAATTAAGTACAGGAGACTATTTACAAGTGTATTTACAAAAGATAGCTGCAGCGCTGGCCAGATCAGCCAATAGCTCGAGAGCCCAGAGCAGTTCGTCTTCTTCGTCTAGGCGCCCGCGCGCCTCGTTCAAACAACCAAATACCACACGCGTGTAGCATAATCCCCCGGCGGCAGAAGCGACGTCCCGGAGCGTCTAAATGTCATCACTGGGAGGGTGATACTGCTTCAGTCGTGTAACGTGCACGATATCACTGGACTGGGAAGCAGATGGGGCGTCAGGGGCGATCTCGTAGGTGACGGGAGTCACGGCACGAATCACTCGGTAGGGGCCTGTGTAACGAGACAGCAGTTTTTCTGACAGGCCGACCTGACGCGACGGAGACCATAGAAGCACCAAAGAACCAGGCGGGAAGTGCACGTCGCGGTGTCGCTGGTCGTACAAACGCCGTTTAATCTCTTTAGAGTGCAGAAGGCGGCCACGGGCAATTTCCCTTGCGTGGGCAGCGCGGGCGAGGGCGTCAAGTGCATATTCACTGGTGGGTGCTGCGTGGACAGGGAGGCTTGTGTCGAGGGGCAGTGCTGGTTCTCGGCCGAACAGAAGGAAAAATTGCGAATAACCGGCTGTGTCGTGGCGCGAGGAATTATACGCAAAGGTGACAAACGGTAGAGCGAGGTCCCAGTCAGTGTGGTCGGAAGACACATACTTCGCGAGCATGTCTGTGAGAGGGCGATTAAGACGCTCCATGAGGCCATTCGTTTGCGGATGGTATGACGTGGATAGCTTGTGCCTCGTGGCACAGGACTGCAGGATGTCCGCGATAACTTTTGACAGGAATGTCCGGCCACGGTCTGTGAGAAGTTGTCGCGGAGCTCCATGTAATAAAATCACGTCGCGTGGAAGAAAATCGGCAACATCTGTGGCGCAGCTTGTAGGGAGCGCTCGGGTGATGGCGTAGCACGTGGCGTAATCTGTGGCCACAGCGATCCACCTGTTCCCTGAGGTAGAAAGAGGAAAAGGATCCAGTAAATCTAAACCAACCCGAAAGAATGGTTCTGCGGGAATGTCAATTGGTTGAAGGTACCCAGCAGGGAGCGTCGACGGTGTCTTGCGTCGCTGGCATTTCTCACACGCAGCTACGTAAGACACCGTCTTACGGTGGTGTCCAAAAGCCCTAGTGCAATGGATACTTGCTCAGCTATTGCCGGGGAAGCTGCCTCGACAGAGCATGCCGACAATAATGCACCTCGCTCAGAGACCACAATGGCCACAAAACAATTCCTATCTGTGTGCGCTGCGTTCGTGAAGGTCGACGATTCCGAGTTTAATTGTACTTGCTCCAAGATTTTCTTGGCTCTAGCCCTACGCCTTGCGATGTTAAATTGAGGGTGAATATTGCTAGGAATAGGTTTAACCACGTGTACCTGTCTAATGGCGGAGTCAAGAGAGGTCATCCGCTCCTCCTGTAGTATTGTAAGAATTCCCACACGCGCCAAAATCTCCCGACCCGCCCGGGTGACCGACAAGCGAGAGATCTGCGCCGTGCGTTGAGCCTCTACAATTTCATCCAGCGTGTTGTGAATTCCTAATGCTAACAGCCCCTCCGTGCTAGTTCGGATTGGAAGGCCGAGCGCCCTTTTAACAGTTTTACGGATCAGTACACCCAGCTTCTCCCTTTTGGCAGCAAGCCAATTATGTATAGACGCAACATAATGAACATGGTTCATGAGGAAGGCATGAAAGAAGCGAAGAAGATTGCCCTCCCCCATGCCTCCTCTCCTGTTAGAATCTCTTGATAATGAGGCAAAGCGTATAGCCGCAGTATGTTGCTCTAATCTGCGTAGAGTTTCCTTTTTATGTACATTCGCTGAGATGAACATACCCAATATTCGGATACAGCTAACCCACTAGCAGTCAATAATGTGACATCCACCTCCTCCGGGGGGACCGAGTCCTTGGGTCGCCGTCTCTTTCTGATGGGCTTGTATATTGTCACAGACAAAACAACAAAAGACTTCGGTCGACGCTATAGATCTTTTATGGAGCTATTCTGGCACCTTCGTCGTTGTCTTCTTCGATGAGCAACCCAACATTCCTAGCATGGAATTGCATCGAGTGGCTTTCAGTCGTGTCAAGGTCGTGGCATTACCCCCCCTCCCTAGAAGCATCGTCCCGATGCGGAACATTTATGCACTGGGGGGTGCCACAGTGATACTGTTCAGGTATACGTAGATGGTGAGAGAGGTGTAGAGCTTTGCGGTCAGCGGGAGTAGTAAAGCTTCAACCGAGAGACGTGAACGACATCGGACAGGCGTGGGCGTCGAGGACGGCGAGTGGTGCCTTCTACTTCAGGAATCACTTCGTATGTGACGCCGCCAAGTCGTTGAACAATCCTATAGGGTCCAAAGTAGCGGCGCAAAAGTTTCTCCGACCGACCACGCGGCGGATCGGTGTCCACACCCATACTTTGTCACCAGGTTGATAAGTGACGTCTCGGTGACGAAGACTGTACCGGTCGGCGTCGTTGTGTTGGTGGTAGCGGATACGCATTCGTGCGAGATGGCGCGCCTCTTCGGCGCATCGAGCGAATTCGGCAGCATCAGTGAGAACATTAGAACAGTGGGTGGGTAAAAGCATTGCGTCCAACGTTGTTACAGCTTCCCGGCCATCCACCAAGCGAAAAGGGGTGAAGCCGGTAGTTTCTTGAACGGCAGTATAATACGCAAACATAACTTATGGGAGAACGTCGTCCCAGTTTTTGTGGTCGGCGTCAACACACATGGAAATCATATGAGTGATCGTTTTGTTTAGCCTTTCTGTGAGCCCATTCGTCTGGGGATGGTAAGCAGTGGCTTTGCGGTGAAGTGTACCACTGAGATGCATGATACCTTCTGTGAGCTGCGCTGTAAATGCTGAGCCCCGGTCAGTTATAACCACTGTTGGAGCACCGGGGGGGGGGGGGGGGGGGGGGGGAGTGCGATGCCATGTACAAAGAAGGTCGCAATATCATTAGCAGTGCTTCGTGGGAGAGCTTCGGTTTCAATGTAACGTGTAAGGTAGTTTGTGCCAACAGCAATCCAAGGGTTACCAGGCCTCGACGTGGGGAATGGTCCAATAAAATCTATTCCAACTTGCTGAAAAGGAGTCCGTGGAGTATCAACGGGATAGAGATATTCAGCGGGACGCACGGGTGGTGTTCTGCGTCTCTGGTAGTCGCGGCATGTCTTCACATATTGCTTGACGTCACGGCGAAGGTTAGGCCAGAAGTACTTTTGCCGTATGCGTAAGAACGTCCGTGCGAATCCCAAGTGGCCCGAAGATGGTTCGTCATGAGAGGCCCGCAGGATGTCGTCACGTAGTGCGGACGGCACTACAAGGAGGCAGGCAGTTACGGTCGAGTGAAAACCTAATTTGTAGAGGACGCCATCGCGGAGAAAATACGAAGATAACGTTCGGACGAACATACGAGGCGGCTTTGGTAGATGGTTCTCAAGGTAGTCGACGAGAGGCCGGAGTTCTGAACCATCGCGCTGTTGCTTGCTGATGTCTGACACTGTGACAATGGAAAGAAATGCGTCCTCTTCATCAACATCGAATGACGACGGTTGAAGTGGAGCACGCGACAGGCAGTCGGCGTCGGTGTGTTTACGCCCGGACTTGAACACGATCGTTATGTGGTATTCTTGCAAGCGAAGACTCCAGCGTGCAAGACGGCCAGAGGGATCCTTCAGATTGGCCAGCCAGCACAATGAATGGTGATCTGTCACAACTCGAAACGATCGGCCGTACAAGTATGGGCGGAACTGAGGAATTGCCTACACAACAGCCAAGCATTCCTTCTCCGCCGTGGAATAGTTCCTTTCAGCTGGAGACAAAGTGCGGCTTGCGTACGCAATGACGCGCTCGGCTCCATCTTGCCACTGTACGAGGACGGCACCAAGGCCAACGTTGCTGGCATCCGTGTGCAACTCGGTGTCACTGTCTTCGTCAAAGTGTCCTAGAACTGGAGGTGTTTACAGACGTTTCTGGAGTTCACAGAAGGCCTGTTGTTGGTCCTGCTCCCAGACAAACGGAACATTATCCTTTGTTAACCGCGGCAAAGGTTCGGCTATCTTTGAAAAGTTAGCCAAGAAGCGTCTATAATATGCGCAAAGCCCTAGAAAACGGCGGAGTTCGTGTTTGTTCGCAGGTGTAGGAAACGAAGCAACAGCAATGGTTTTGTCGGCGCCTGGTCGAATGCCTGCGTAGCTGACGACATGACCTAAAAATTTGAGTTCGTGATACCCGAAATGGCATTTTTGAGGCTTTAAGGACAGGCCAGCAGCACGAATTGCGTCAAGAACTGCTTGTAAGTGCTGTAGGTGCTGCTCAAAAGTGTGTGAAAACACAACGATATCATCTAAATAGACAAGGCATGACTGCCACTTGAGACCTGATAGTACCGTGTCCATCATGCGCTGAAAGGTAGCAGGCGCAGAGCACAATCCAAAAGGAAGGACCTTGAATTCATGGAATTCAGGCGTAATAAAGGCGGTTTTCTCATGGTCATGGACATCAACCTCTATTTGCCAGTAGCCGCTGCGTAGGTCCATCGATGAGAAGTATCGGGCATGTCGAAGGCGGTCCAAAGAATGGTCGTTACGGGGAAGGGGATAAACGTCCTTCTTCATAACGTTGTTAAGCTTGCCAAAGTCAACGCAAAAACGCCTTGTACCATCTTTCTTTCTCACCAGAACTACAGGTGACGCCCATGGACTGGTGGAGGGCTGTATGATGTCGTCGGTAAGCATTTGTTGAACTTGATTTCGGATGGCGTCTTGCTCTTTACGAGAAACACGGTAGGCACGTTGGCGCACGGGTCTTTCATCGGGATTTGTAATAATTCGGTGTTTCGCAATAGGCGTTTGGTTGACCTTCAATGTTGAAGCGAAACAATCCGCAAAAGACTGTAAAAGGCTCCGAATGCTAGCTTGTTGTTCACCTGATAATGTTTAATTCTCATAAATTTTGCTGTTGGCCGGTACGCCACAGGTAGCATCTGCACCATTCTGTCCTACAGTTAAACAAGCAGGATAGTCACTGACTGGCTCCAAATAGGCGATGGTAGTTCGTGGGGCGAAGTGCTGTTATTCACGACTGAAATTCGTCACTAAAATCTGAGCAGTCCGTGACGACAGCTGCAAGATGCCGCGGCCTCGCAAACCTGTCGAGCCAACAAGACTGACAGATTGCCTTCAGCGATTCCGAGATGGGGAGGATCGTCGTCTGTTTCAACAGTGATCGACGTAGTACTCCGTGGTGGCAAAGTAGCGCAGTCACCCGAAACGCATAACACCGTGGACTGTGGGTGATAGTCGTCCGAATGAGTTGCATGTTTGCTGGAAAAAGTGACAAGCAACTTGCGAAGGTTTATGATTGCCCGTACTCCCGAAGAAAGTCCATGCCGAGAACGACCTGCCTAGAGCACTCTGCCAGTATAATAAATGAACCGACAAATGTGGCCTCACGAATGCGTACCCTCACGTTCTCACGCCGATCGGCGTGAGAACGTGACCACTGGCTGTACGGAGCTTAGGTCCGGGCCACGGTGTCGTCACCTTGCGAAGTGCAGTAGCCAGTTGTCCGCTCAGAACAGAAAAATCGGCACCAGTATCGACAAGAGCGGTTACCGGGTGGTTATCTACAGAAACGAGTATGTCGGCTGAAACAGGTTTACGGTTTTCGAAGAAAGGTGCCGAAGGTACGCAGTCGTCGTTGTCGTCATCGTTATCGTCGTCGGTGACGTCGTCGTCGGGGTGTCGCAGCGGAGGATCTTTCGAAGTGCGTTGGACAGTGGCCCCACCCCCCGAGGTCGCTGTTCTTAGTTTCCCCGACTTGGGCTAATGGGCCGGTTGGTTTTCTCGTTTTCGCAAACGAACACAATAAAGTGAGTCCAAAGAACTGTTGTGTTGTAAGAGGAATTATTTTTTAATACAATTTGGGCACATTCTTGCTTGATTGTAATAATGAAGGCGACTGCGTGCATGAAAGCGCGAAAAGAATCCACTGCGCACAAGCAGGCAGCTCGAATGCACGAATGGCACGGCCGGACAGAAGAGGAGCGCGCAGCGCGCGCTTCGGTCCGGCGGTGCGTCTGATAACGCCCGCGACAAATAAAAATAAAATAAAATAAGAGTGCGCCGTGGACAGCTAAAGAAGTAAAAAAAGAGCATTGCGCGAGGCATGAGGGAAAGGAGAAACGAGCGGAGGAACGTTATTATAAAAAAGGAAGAAGAAAAGTGCTATAGCGAAAGGGGGAAGGTAAAAAAATCGCACCGCTTTTCTTTTCTCTTTCTTTTTTTCGCCACCGTAGTACTGTCATCCATCCGCTAGGGCCTATCTGAAGTGCGCCTTGGCGCTAGCGTCGACTGAGCGTCTGCTATAGGAGAACCAATGGGAGCTATAGGAAGATTCACTCCACTGGTGAGACTACAGCACAGCTCCCAGTCGGATGCTGACGAAGTACAGGGTGAGACGACAGGATTAGATTCGGTATCACCCATGCAGTGGTTTTGACACGTGCTTGCGGGACATGATCCAACGGCGGGGGCAGCGAGCAGCAACTGTGTTATGAACAGGAAACGTTTGGTGAGTGACAAGATGCCTCCGGCCTTGCCGTACCCACTTTACGTGCCCACTTTACAAACTTTACGTCCGCCCTATTCTCGAATTTAGCTGTGTTATTTTTTTCAGGATGTGCAGCATACAAGCTAAGACCTTTAATACTACTAGAAAGGCAAGCGCTACGTCTTTGTCTTGGGTTGCCAAGTTTTGTGGCTAACGATGTGCTTTATCTAGACTCTGGAATTTTCACGCTTGAGTCCAGGTTTATGCAACTTACGGTCCTGACTTTTCTAAAGCTTTACGATGCATCCCTATCCCGTTTGCAATCCGTTTTCATCAATTCTCGCGATTCATTTTTCAGAACACATTGGCGGCGTTATCGACAACCTCAAGTTGTTTTTGTTCAGACGCTGTTATCAAAACTTCATTTTTGCCTACCGTGCCATGGTTTCTCCAAAAACGTATTCGTTAAAGGTGACATTGATTTTTTATTATATTTTCCCAAAACACGCAAAACTTCTTCCAGCGCGCATACTTGAAGGTCTCCTTCAAGATTCAAGATCATCTTAGTCAATTTCCGTCTCACTTGGTTATTTCTACGGATGCAACACAAAATGCAGAGAAGGTTGGAGTGGGCATCTTTTCAAATCAGCTTAACTGGTCTTTTGCTCTCCGTCTCGCCGATGACACGCTAATATTTCTTGCAGAATTTCTGGCCATTATTCTAGCCAGAAGAAAATTGTGTACTTAGACATAAAAAGTAATGATTGTTACCGATGCGCTGTCGGTTTGAACAGATTTAACTTCTACTGATCGGTCACACCTCATGAGTAAATTATCGATTCTTGCCCCGGACAATTTATCTGAAGTCCGCTTAGTCTGGGTCCCCGGTCATAGTGGAATTTCTTTAAATGAATCAGCTGACTCGCTCGCATCGTCGTCACTAAATGGTCCTGTGTTTATTATTCTTCCTGATGTCGCTTATATAACAGGAGCTAGATTTAAGCTTCTTTTATTTCTAAATTGTAATAAATCATCCTTACTTTCCGCAGATGATTTTCGACATCTAAATTACCGGTGGAGCACGGGTAAATGCCTTTCACGACAATGCGAGGGGACTTTATCGAGCTTCCGTTGTAGAGTTCTCCGCCTAAATTTTTACCTTCATAGATCTGCTTTATTCATAACTAACCTGTGCTGTTTTCGTAATGAACCAGGAACTAGAGACCATTTCTGTCTTTCTTGCCGCCGCTTCTCCTCCCTCCGCAGAATATTCCTCATATTTCCTACTAGTTAGCGGGGTTTAGCGCTTACTACACCAAAGATTTTGTCCTTTGGTGCGCGTCCTTTAGGCACAAGCCATGGATCAGTGATCACTGCTGTCTACAAGTTTGTTGAAGCGTCAAGAAGGCTTCACTGCTAGGGTACCGACCATGGGAACTTCACTTTATTTTATTTTCCCCTAAATTTATGTATAAGCCCTCTCAAAAATTTCTGTTGGCATTGAGTTGACTATTGCTTCGTGTTAAATATTTCTCTTTACCCCCCCTTTGGACCACATTTCAAACAACCTAATGTAGCCGATCCCCCCTATGTGTACGAGCCATTGTGTAGGCAACATATACATTATCAGTTTTAAATATACATTATTCCATACTCGTGGGCCTGCTTTCTTCCTGCAACATATTGAAGGTGTGGGATACAATCACGGAACTTCGCAGCCGACGTCACCTACCTGCCGCCAGAATGGCAGATCAACCGACACAACTGACAATGCCTAAGCAGTCCATGCCAACGGTCATCCTCACTCATCCGCCGGACCCGGGGACATTTTGCGGCACGGACAATGCCGACGTCGAGGACTGGCTTGTGTGGGCAACTGTGTGGGCGCAGGTCAGCCAGACGCACAAGAAGGCACCCAGAGACACAGAGACGTCTCTATGACATGAAACGGCAGATGGGACGAACACGAGAACACATAGACTATACAGTTCAACTTGGGTAAATGTCACGCTCGAGCACTCACAGTGCTAATCAGGAGTTCCGGCCTCGTGGCGATGGCTCGGCGGCCTTGGCTCTGATGGCGGCGAGTACGGGCGGCGGTTGAAGCTCAGGGTGGCACCAGGACGTAGCCCGGTTCCGGAGCGTTAGCTCTGGGACGTAGCCCCAACTCGGCAGCACAGCGCTGGATTGCGAGCCAGGACGAAGCCCAGCACAGCAGTGGGGTGAAAGCAGGGACGACGCCCGGTTTGGAGAACAGGAGCAGGGCTCTGGGACGTAGCCCGAGCCCGGCAGCACGGCAGCGGTCGTGCGAGCCGAGACGTGGCTCAGCTCAGCAGGACCCGCGACGATGGTAGAAGCCGGGGCGGCGCCCGGTTTGCAGTACAGGACCGGGATGCCGGGACGTAGGCCGGCATTCGGTCCGCTCCATCTCGCTGCACTGCCCGTTCTGTCAGCCTGGCTGCCCTGTCGTTCCAGATGGTCTCTCCCGGCACGCGCACCGACCACGCGCACCAGCGACACCCACTCCCGCGCTTTTCGGCCCCGCACGCCGAGCACAAGCACCGAAAAGCCCGCGCATTTTCGAATATCGGCCCCGCACACCAATCATAAACATTAGATTGCCGTCCTCCTACCACACTTGTGATGTACGAGCGACTGTGGACGACAACAGGTGGGATCCAACATTGATTCTAGCAAACCTGGTATTTTATCTGAGAGGAACTGCGAAGGAATGGAACGATACACATGAAGCTGGCCTAACGAGCTGGCACGTCTGCAAAGAAAAAATGCGAGACCTGTTTGGCAGACCTGTCCGTCGCCAGTTGGCAGCAAAAAAAAAAAGAACCTGCATGCCGTGCTCAGACGTCAAAAGAATCCTATGTCGTGTACATGCAGGATGTGCTGGCCCTCTGTCGCAAGGCTGATAACATGATATGTAGGCAGACAAGATTGGTCACATACATCGCACAAAGAGAACGACTCAGCACCACACGGCAGTGCAGAAAACTACTGCAATCACTGGGATTCCCACTCACCCCGCATACTGCGGAGACGAAACGCCCATCTTACCGATGCACCTACGGGCTCGTATCATCGTGGAACCGGTCTTCAAGAACATGCCTCCTCTATACAACCAAAAGTGCCCGCAAGCGCGAGCACGAAAACTCCTCCAGAGAAGGAACGATCCTGATACCTACTACACCGACACTAGCCTTTACTCCACCACACCACGAGGCCCCAGAAAACCGGTATATGCAACGGCAGTAACCAACCAAAACAAAGCGGTGGCCTGCGCATCTATACACACCAGATCAAGCACCACCGCGGAGGCAGCAGCCATAGCCCTCGCAATCAAAGAAGCAGAACGAAAAAGTCCCTCCGCATATATCCTGACGGATTCACAAGCCACCGGTCGGTTATATCTTAAGGCACACTTCCCAGTTGCGTCACCGATATGCGTCACCGATAGTCCGCGAGCCGACTGCGTAGCTCGCGGACTTGCTGGACGAGCCACAGAACCCTCTTCGAGGCGCCTCACAGACGACCATGAAGAACCAATCACGAGCAGGCAGATTTTGGAGGACCAGCGCCTGACCAGACAGCAGTGCGCTCCTCCACATCTCAAGTTAAACAGCCAAAAAGCCAGGGACTGGTGCCGCCTTCAAACCAACACATATCCACACACATCGAGATTGCACTCAATGTTTCCAGAGGTATACACAACCAGGGTATGCCCCTGGTGCAACGCCCACAAAGCCACACTGACACACATTACTTACCTCTGTACGAAGCACCCAGCCCAGGCAGTATCCGGGCTGGTGAGCTCATCACAGACACTCACAGCGTGGCCTTGGGAGGCACGGCTTTCCAAGCTGGCACTGGGAAGCCAACTTGCAACCCTGGACCAGGCCCGGCCAGCCGCCATGGCCAGTGGGGCTCTACAAGAGGGCTCCACCCGACATTAGCCACACCACTCTTCGTACAATAAAGTTTATTCATTCACATACTAAAAGGTATTGCAGACTATGACTTCAATCTTCTGATGTGTATGAATTGTGCCACTGTGGATGCAATTATAAAGGAGTACCGGCGCTTCGAGCAAGTGAAGGGCGACCGCATCGCTCAAACTTTCAACAGATTGCCCAATACCACCACGACATCATCGCGCGAGGTTCCGCCGCGGTTCGTTCAGCCGACAGGACCGGAAGATATAACGTGCATCGTTCGCCGTGAGCTTGAGGCCATGGTTCCGGCTACAGTTCGTTCCGACTGTCGGGAAATCATGCCCGCTATCTCCCTTATACAAGCGGAAGTTCTGGGGGAAATAGCAAGTTTGGACATTCCATCTCTCTGCTCGGTCCGCCATACGAACGCCTACCAGATTTCTCTGGCCACCTACCAGAATTCTCGCTCTCAGACGCAAAGCTTTCCGCCACTCCGTCGCAACCCTGCTGACAGGCGCACCGCAGATGACAGACCCATCTGTTTTAATTGCTCCGGTATTAGACACATCGCCCGTCATTGCCGCAACCACTGGTCGTTGGCTTCTCGATGGTCGTCTCCGAGTCACTACCGCCAAGTGCTACACAATCGTACTTTCTCACCCTACACGCCGACTCGGAACATCAACGCCGACAGTGTTCCACCAAGATCCAGCCGCTCCCCGTCTCCGCAAGTCGTCGTTCCCGTTCGCTCCTCATTCACCGCTATTCGTCTCCATCTGCAACCGGTCGCTTCCCTTGGGGGAACTAGGCGGTGCAGCTCTCGGAGGTGAAGCTGCAACTCTGACCCGGCCCACAAATCCTCTGTTGACCTGGCCTACACGGGGAAACCTACAGGACATTGAAGTAGATCGTGTTCCTGCTACATCTCTCGTTTACACAGGAGCGCAGCTTTCAGTTAAGAGCGCTGCTCTCCGCCGAAGGCTCAAAAATGTTCTGACGCCCACCGTACCATGCAGGTGCGAGTCGCCGATGGGAGTACTTCACCTGTTCTTGTAATGTGCACATCACGTGTGACCAGGGGGAGCCATTATGCCGTTGTTTTATTTATGGCCCTTGAGCACTGTCCACACGACCTAATTCTCGGCCTCGACTTCCTTTCCAAACACTCTGCCCAAATTGACTGCTCCGCAGCGTTTCTATAGTTGGATCTGCCACTACGTGCCGGTGCCACAATTTGTGCTTCACACCACTTATGTTCTGCTGAGTTTGCAAGGTTGTCTCCACAGGCGGCTACAAATGTCCTCATGACACCCTCTCCTCCCGTACCTGATGGCGTGGTTTTGTCGACGTGGTTTTGTCGCATAATATTACCCTACCAACTTGCGCCTGCGAATTTACTAACTTCATCATCCCACCTGGTTTTCGGCCGTCCTCGACTGCGCTTCCCTTCTCGTGGTATCCATTCTGTAACCCTAATGGTCCACCGGTTATCCATCCTACGCATTACATGGCCTGCCCAGCTCCATTTCTTGATCTTAATGTCAACTAGAATATCGTCGACCCCCGTTTGTTCTCTGATCCACACCGTTCTCTCCCTGTCTCTTAACGTTACTCCTAAGATTTTTCGTTCCATCGCTCTTTGTGCGGTCCTTAACTTGTTCTCGAGCTCTGTTAACTTCCAAGTTTCTGCCCCATATGTTAGCACTGGTAGAATGCAATGATTGTAGACTTTTATTTTCAACGACAGTGGTAAGCTCCCAGTCAGGATTTGGCAATGCCTGCCGTATGCACTCAACCCAATTTTATTCTTCTGTAAATTTCTTTCTCGTGATCAGGGTCCCCTGTGAGTAAATGACCTAGATAAACGTACTCCTTTACAGACTCTAGAGGCTGACTGGCGATCCTGAATTCTTGTTCCCTTGCCAGGCTATTGAACATTATCTTTGTCTTCTGCATATTCATCTTCAACCCAATTCTTCCACTTTCTCGATTAAGGTCCTCAATCATTTGTAATTCGTCTCCATTGTTACTGAATGGGACGATGTCATCTGCAAACCGAAGGTTGCTGAGATATTCGCCGTCGATCCTCACTCCTAAGTCTTCCCAGTCTAAGAGCTTGAATACTTCTAAGCATGCAGTGAATAGCATTGGAGAGATTGTGTCTCCTTGCCTGACCCCTTTCTTGATAGGTAATTTTCTACTTTTCTTGTGGAGAACCAAGGTAGCTCTGGAATCCTTGTAGATATTTGCTTAGATATTCACGTATGCCTCCTGTACTCCTTGATTACGCAATGCCTCTATGAGTGCTGGTATCTCTACTGAATCGAATGCTTTTTCATAATCTATGAAAGCCATATAGAGAGGTTGATTGTACTCCGCATATTTCTCGATTACCTGATTGATGAAATGGATATGATCCATCGTAGAATATCCCTTCCTGAAGCCAGCTTGTTCTCTTGGTTGGCTTAAGTCAAGTGTTGCCCTAATTCTATTGTAAATTATCTTGGTGAATATTTTATATAAAGTGAAAGCAATTACAGACCCATTGTTCTGTAATTCTTCAATTCTTTAACGTCTCCCGTCTTCTGGATAAGTATAATGTTGGTGTTCTTCCAGCTCTCTGGTACACTTGAAGTTGTGAGGCATTGCGTATAAAGGGCCGCAAGCTTTTCAAGCATGATATCTCCTCCATCTTTGATTAAATCTACTGTTATTCCATCTTCACCAGCCGCTTTTCCCCTAGTCATGTCTTTCAAGGCCCTCCTAACTTCATCGCTAGTTATAGAAGAAGCTTCTGTATCCGGTTCATCACTATTTCGAATGGAATTAGCTTGGCTGTTTTGGGAACTGTATAGGTTAGTATAGAATTCTTCCACTGCTTTAACTATGTCATCTAAATTTCTGATGATATTACCATGCTTTACTTTCAGTGCATACATCTTGCCTTGTCCTATGCCAAGCTTTCTTCTTGCTGATTTCATGCTACGCTAGCGCAATACGCTAGCGTAATACACTACACGGAATACGCTAGCGTAAGACAGGGGTAATTGGAGATCGCAGGGAGAGGCCTTCGTCCTGCAGTGGACATGAATATAGGCTGATGATGATGATGATGATTGTCCTACCGAGCACCATAATCCGGATCCTCGAAATGTGCGCTCACGGACCCATCATCAATTTTGGATTTTCGACGCATGTGCTGCCACACGGTATCCCCATAGTGCATATCATTCCTTTGGAAGAATTTTAGATCTCTTCTTTGTCCTAGGAATATTTCCTCAGTACCAACGGCCCTTTGTCACCCACTCCTTCGTGCTCGGCTGCGAACGATGTTTGCTCTGACCTTCCGAGCAAACAGCTCATTGTCACCTTCTGTCATCTTATCGCGATATGTTTGATTTGGACGACCGTCCACTTGGCCAGACATCTGGTGTCATGCATCGCGTCAACACCGGTGACGCCAGACTCATTCATAGGCGGCCATATTGTGTCTCCGCAACACAGTAGGCCATCATACAGAAGGAGGTCCACAAGATAATGGACAAGGACATCATTGAACCTTCCAGTAGCCCGTGGGCATCCCCGGTTGTCCTATTAAAAAAACACACAACTCGTGGCGCTTCCGTGGTGACTACCGTCACCTCAACAGGATAACAAAGAAGGATGTTTATCCCCTGCCTCGCATAGACGGCGCTCTTGACTGCCTTCACGGATCCCAATACTTTTCATAAATTGACCTCCGTTCCTGCTATTGGCAGATTAGCGTCCATGGACCGCGAGAAGACCGCCTTCGTCACACTGGACGGTCTGTACCAATTCAAAGTCATGCCTTTTGGATTATGCTATGCGCCAGCTACATTTGAGCGCATGATGGATTCTCTCCGGCGCGGCTTGAAGTGGTCTACATGCCTTTGTTACTTTGACGATGTGACTGTGTTTTCGCGGAACATTGAGAGCCACCTGCGGCACCTCACGACCATACGGTCCGTGTTTCGCAGTGCAGGCCTTCAGCAAAACTCCTCCAAGTGCCATTTCGATCGCCGTGAAATCACCATGCTCTGCCAACTCGTAAACGCCGCCGGAATCCAACCTGATCCACAGAAAGTTCACGCCCGGCGAAATTTTCCTGTACGTTTTTCAACAAACGATGTCCACAATTTTCTGGGCTTATGCGCGATTTCCGGCGATTTGTGAAAAAAATTGCCGACATAGCTCACCCTCTCACTGACCTTATTAAGATAGATGTCTCTTTCTCTTGGGGACCACTGCAGGAGGAAGCCTTTTCTACCCTTATTGAGCGGGTTCCTACTTCCCTGATTCTGTCACACTCTGACCCTTCTGCGCCCACTGAAGTACGAACTGACGTGAGTGGTCACGGCATCGGCGTTGTCCTCACTCAGCGTCAACAGGGCCAAGTCCGTGTCATCGCTTACGGCAGCCGCCTTCTTTCGACGCCTGAGCGAAATTACTCCATTACTGGGAATGTCTCGCGCTCGTATGTGCGGTCGCGAAATTTCGACCGTACCTTTTCGGTCGGAGCTTCTGCGTCGTAACCGATCATCACGCCCTCTCCTGGCTCTCATTCTACAGCGCAAGTTGTTCGGGCTCATGCAATAGCCGTTACGGTTAGCGATGGTGTCCGCCGCCGCCTCCGCTGACGGCGTCCGGCGAACGGAACCGCTATCGCTGGAAATACGAAAAAAGTACCCGGTTCCCGCCGGGATCGAACCCGCGCCCGATGCGTGGGAGCCAGATACTCTACCAATGAGCCACGCAAGGGCTTGCTATGGGGCGCCGGAAAAATGCCCTTTAAAGCAGGCGCAGACGATGCGAGCCTCCACCAGTATTGTGGCGTCATCTAGTTAAGGCGCCTGAAAACGCATCGTGCGCAGGCGCAGACGACGAGATGCCATTCAGACGAGGCGCGCAATATAAAAAACGCGATCCCCAGCCTCCGCCAGCATGGTTGCGCCATCTAATTAAGATGCCTGCAAACGCAACGTGCCCGACATATAAGTTGCAGTAGTAAGGCTGGATCGGGCTCAGCAGATGGCTGTGCAGAGAGCATTACAAGCCGCAGCTCGCCGTCGACGCAGGGTGGACTGTTCAGATCGTTCTCGTGAAAGCGAGGCGAACAGACTGCCGCGAAGACCCTGTTGTGCGTGGTGCCCAAATTGGAGCTACTCTTGAGCCGCTTCACCAGCTTACGCTGTGACTGTGCTGCGTGTGTCGCGCATGCCTGTGACTTTTTTGAAGGACCCCACTGCACGACTAGCACGTTGGTCATTCCGTCTACAAGAATATACATTTTGTAATATGCATAAGTCAGGGCGCCTGTATAGAGTAGAGCACTGCACGGACTCGGGCTTACCCGAAAGCCCGGGTAGAGCACTTTTTTCACGGGCTCGGGCCGGGCTCGGGCACGGTGTGTGCTTTTTGACCCGGGCTCGGGCCGGGCTCGGGCTTTCTGGTGGTGTGCATGTAACGTGCAGCGAGTTGTTCTCGGGCGGCTCAACTCTGAAAAACATGAATTTTTCGGTCTCGGGCCGGGTTCGGGCCGTTTTCGAGCCGAGCTCGGGCCGGGCTCGGGCCTAAGGTAAAGGGGTGGTGGGCCGGACCGGGCGGGTAACGTAAATTATTTCCGGGCCAGGGGCGGGCCCGGGTCTCGCCATAAAAGTTTTGATCGGGCTCGGGCGGGCAGCCCAACGTAAAAACGGGCCCGCGCCGGGCCCGGGATGAAAAAATCGGCCCGTGCAGTGCTCTAGTATAGAGACGCTGACTGCCTGTCCCGCAATACCGTGGATGAACCGGACGATACCGATGCAGACTCAGACTTCAGTAAGCTGTCCCTCTCCGGAGTTCTCTATATTGGCGACGAGCAACGCCAAGATCCTGTTCTTCGAACACCTATTGAACGCCTAAGCTCCTCGCCGAATGACCCTTCCCTCCGGATGTTCACCTTGCACGTTGGAACTTTATACCGTCGTAGCGTTCGTCCTGATGGCCCGGAGCTCCTCCTAGTCGTTCCAAAGAACCTCCAACTGGCCGTGCTCCAGCCACTTCACGACGCTCCTACTGTTGGACATCTGGGCATCACTCGTACTTAAGACCACCTGCGGCACGGCTTCTTGTGGCCCGACATTTATCGCTCTGCGCGCCGTTATGTCGCTTCTTGCGACCTGTGTAAGCGCCAGAAGACGTCTGCTATGCCTCGTGCTGGTTTGCTCCAACCAATTGATATACCTACAGAGTCCTTCTTCCGTGTGGGCCTCGACCTCCTTGGCCCCTTTCCGCTTTCCATTAAAGGAAACAAATGGATTGCTGTAGCAACAGATAATGCCATGAGACAGGCCATTGCACGAGTGATGCCAACCAGCTGCGCTACAGATGTCGCCGACTTCTTACTATGCGACGTCATCCTGCATCACGGCGCCCCTCGCCAGTTACTTACGGATCGCCGCCGCTACTTTCTATCGAAGGTCGTCGATGATTTGCACCGCTCCTGTTCTACAGAACACGAGATTGCTACCGCGTACCACCCTCAAATGGACGGCCTCACCGAACGACTCAACCGCACAGTAACTGAAATGCTTGCCATGTACGTTTCCGACAATCACCGCAACTGGGAAATCACTTTGCCATATATCACTTTTGCATATAACTCATGCCGTCACGACACTGCCACATTCTCACCATTTAACTTATTATATAGCCGCTACCCCACCTTGCCCTTCGACACGCTGCCACCTTCCGTAGTACGATCACCCAGCACTGGTTACGCTCGCGATGTTTTGCCTTAGGCGCCCAGACCCAAGAGGTCGCCCGTCATCGCCTCACAGTCTCGCAAGCTTCTCAAAAGCGACGCTACGACCTTCGGCACCGAGACTACCTTTTTTTCACCTGGTTCCCTTGCCCTTCTCTGGACGCCCCCACGCCGCGTCGGCTCGTCGGAAAAACTACTTTCCCGCTTTTCTGGTCCGTACCAGATCTTACGTCAACTGTCTGACGTGACATACGAGATCACCGCATTAGGTCAGTATTCAGTGCCTCCCAACATCACCAGCGATGTTGTTCACGCCGCCAGACTCAAGCCATATGTCCCCAGATTAAGTGAGGCTCTATAACCTGCACCGAGACGGAGCTAACCCCACCGGGACGGTGGTGTTACGGTGAAGGGAAAGAAGAAGGGGACACGAATGAGAAGAAGGTGAAGACTCTAGCCGTTGCCTGAACGCCACATACATGATTTGTAAATATACATTATTCTCTTCCTGCAACAATATCCTCGATGTGTCTTCGTGTAGTGAAATCTGATGCAAACCCGTGTTAGCGTCCAAACGTGAAACAATTTTGGCGCCCGTAAACTCCACCTCAATTTCTTCCCGCCACGGCATTTCGTAGTGGTTACTTTTCAGGCATTCACTAATTTTTATAGGGTTCATACAAATCCTTAATTTGCCATTTTTCGTTCTGATGATTACCAAAGGACTTACCCAGTCAGTGGACTCCTCTACTTTGGTGATGATGCCTGTCCTTAGCATTCTTTCCAGCTCCTCTTGGAGGGGTATTCGCAACGCAACAGGTCTACGCGCCGCGTCGTTTGGATGCTGGGAGCTGCATCTTGTCGTAATACCATCCGATATTGGCGCTCGACACATCCCGTCCCCTGGAACACATCCTGATAGGCTTAAACCAGTTGCTCGCTGCTGTTTTTCATTATCGCATTGACTGATCGTGAAAACAGTCCCATTCGTTCACTGGCGTGTAGGCCCAGTATGGCTTGACTCCCCTTTTCCATGATGAAGTGAATGTCAGCGATGTGGTCACCTGTTGTTGTCTTTATCGTTATGGTCCCCAGGTGTTCGATGACAGCTCCACCATAGGAGCTAAGCACCGAGTTGCTGGCCTCTGGGTTGTAGTTTCTGGTACAAGCAAAGGTTTGCTTGGGCGCCTGTGTCCACCTTGAGGTAAAACGGCGTGCTTCCCACTTGCGTTTTTACCATCCAATCAAGCTGATTCTTGGTGTTTGACACATCGAGGATCTCAAAGTCGTCGTCTTCGTGGCTACCGTTTGTGAGTTGATGAATTGGCTTGTTACTATTACAGCGAGCCGCAAAGTGATCTCGGCCGCCGCACTTCCTACAGGAGAGTCCAAATGCAGGGCAGCAACGTGGGGCATGAATGCATCAGCGGCACCGGTACCCTTCCCGGCTTTCGCGGAAAGGCCCGGTTGCCTCCACCGGGTCAACTTGTCGTTCTTGGTTCCAGACCTCTTTCTGCGCTACAGTTACTTCCGCCGTCTTGCATACTTTTTCGGCTTTGTCTAAGCTCAACGTGCTGTCGCGAAGAAGCTTTTCTCGTACTTTTCTATTGCGTGTACCATACACAATCCGGTCTCAAATCATAGAATTCACTATTGTGCCAAAACTGAGAAGACTGAGAAAGTTTTCTCAAGTCTCGAATGAACTGCTCCGATGACTCACCGTCCGCTAGGACTCGTTGGCGGAATACGTGCCGTTCATGGACTTCATTTAGTTGGGCCTTGCAGTAGTCCTCAAACTTTCCTGCGACAGTCGCGTAGTCTTCCTTGGACTCGTACTCACTGAAGCTGAAGTTAATACACGCATCTAAAGCTTCGTCGCCGGCCACGCTTAGCAGCAATGCAACTTTTGTCGCGTCTTTCCGAGGCTTTGCGTCAGATTCCGACAGGGTCAGAAATAGTTCAAACTTCCGTTTGAACAGTTGCCATCTGTTGCTGATCTCACCCTCAAGGCACAGTCTTCGGGTGGTTTCAAGAATTCTATGCCGTTACTGTTCAGCGGTAACGGGTTTCCAGTCGTTCAGACGTGAATGACGCATCCGAGGCACATGCGGCCCAGCTGCAAAGTGGCGTCGTTTATTCATTGGTGCTTTTATACATACTCAGGTCGAGGGAGACCGAGATTAGAAAGGTGGTAAAGCAAGCGAATGCCACTGAGTGTGGGTGGCAATGACAGTGCGCTACACGTGTACGATACAGTAGCAGCATCCCTAAATTTATTTCCTGGAAACACTTGTATTTGATTCATGAACCAATTAAACGTAGACTTCTAATACACTCCATCTGCTGCTTTATACGAAAGTTTATGACATTCACTGAAGCGATGCATAAAACAAACGCAGTCACCTTTTTAAAAAAGGGGGCTTCGAGCGCATCACACATCGAAGACGACCCCGATGGGGCGTCTGCGCTAGCAGGCGTTTCATGTGTTGCGACACTCCGGACCCGAGCAAACGGACCCGAGCACACTGGGGAGTAAACACCCTCCAGTGCTTATCCACACGCGGCTAAGCCGTGTCTGGGAAAAAGGGTAACCGGGGGGCTGAGCTGATGCCGGGTGTTTGGACCTTTAAGGCTGATCGACGGAGGCAATACACCTCATTGGCCTCTACTTCACGTAAACGGCACCCCCTGGCTGACTTACCAAGGGCAAATCGGTAGTTGGAGTGCATATGGGTTAGAGTACATACGGCAGGCATTACCAAATCCTAACTGGGAGCTTACCACTGTTGTTGAAAAAAATGTATACAATCATTGCATTCGGCCGGTGTTAGCCTATGGGCAGAAACTTGGAGATCAAGAGCTCGAGAACAAGTTAAGGGCTACGCGAAGAACGATGGAAAAAAATCCTAGGCATAACGCAACGAGGAAGCTCGGGGGCTCTCATCTTAATGCATGGAACAGGAGAAATCATTTTTGTCGCAGCCACTGCATCAAATTTGATGAAGTTTTGTTGCATTTAAAAGCAGAAATTGAAATCTAGTGAGTGTTATTGCGAATTTTTTATTTAGGCCATCAATTTTTAATAAAAGTTGGTAAAATTAACAAATTTTCAGAAAATGAAACTGTCATGTTCACAACTCTGTAACTCAAAAATGATAAAATATATCACAGTTCTGAAACTTGCACTCTATTGTACATTTAAAGCACACAAAATTGAAATATTACAAATGGCTCTAAAAACGAGTAATATGTGAGCAGAGCTTTCGCAAAACCCTTCTAAAGAATGTAACAAATTCACGTAAGATATAAATTGAAACATCCAATTATCCGCTTTGGATGGTCTATAAGGATGCAGTTTACAGAACTCCAATATCTGTGCTCTGTGTAGAGCTACGAATTTGTAAACTTCATGCTTCTGTTTTTTTTTTTCAAACTCACGAATATTCAAAAATTGCCTTCAAAAATTCAGACCCTAAATCAAAATTGCGTTTTCAACAGTAACGAGTATTTAACTTTCTCAAATGCAACAACGCTAATAAAAATCAGTCCAGCAGTTCTCCCAGAAAAGCATTTCTGCGTTTTTCATGCATTTGAATAGGTGGCATAGGAGTTCGGCCCGAGCTAAACCTTCCTCTTCAGAGACAGGAACAGAGTGGTGTGGACCAGAGGGCAAATGGGGATAGCCAATATTCTAGTTGATATTAAAGAAAAAGAAGCTGGGCTAACCATGTTGTGGGTAGGGCAAATAACCCGCGGACCATTGGAGTTACAGAATGGTTGCCAGGGTAAGGCAAGCACAGTCGAGGGTGGCACAAAATAAATGAGCAAATTTACAGGCACAAGTTGGGAATCAGCTAGAGCAAGACAGGGGCAATTGGAGATCGCGGGGATTTACGCTCGCGCGTAAAATTTCGATAGCATAATAGACAACGAGTTACGGCGCAAGACAGATGACATAAGATGTCCTGTGTCTTACGCTGTTACTCGTTTTTTATACATAATGTGCCAACCAACCCCCATTTGCAGTTATTGAAAAGTAGACAGCACAATAGATGAGAAATGTGAGTAGTAAAAAAATTAGGAGTGATATCACCCACTCCAGAACACGAGGACAGATTCCAACGATAAATAAGTTTTTTACACAAGTGTGAGATGGTGGGCTCACGGAGGCAATCTTTTGGAGTGGAGGTACTACGCTTGTTTTCTCAGCAGTGCCGCTGTAGATTTTTTCGACCTCTGTGGCGATTTGATGTGCCGGGCGTGCTGCTGCTCGTTTCCCATCCATCCGTGAACCATTCCCCTCTTTCATGCATTGGAGCTGTTCGCGCGGAACTGAAGGCTTTCAAATTGATATTCGGATATTCGGACTGGACTGTTCGTGCCGGTATCTGTCTCTGTGCTGGTTCAATACATTTTTTTTTGTTTAGAATAAGATTACTGTTAGCTGGTGACGTCGAAGAGAACCGTGGCCCTCTGTCGGAAAAGGAAGAGCGTGAACTAATGTAAGCAATACATTCGTTACCAAAGGCAGTTCAATATAAAATAATTAAGCAGTTAGAAACACTGCGAACTGGGCACAAACAAATCGAAGACAAAATTGGGAATCTAACATCAAAAGTTGCCAAATTAGCTGAGGTTTTATCTGTGTTGTCTGCACTTGGGCACAGAACATAAACGCAGGCGCAAAATAATCAGCTCTCAAAAGCTATGCGAAACGTATTGATCAATCAGGACGAACTCGAAAATCGTTCACGTAGGAATAATTTACTGTTTTTTGGCATAGACGATGAGAACGAGAAGGAAACATGGGATGAATCTGAACGGAAGGTTATATCTGTCTGCTGGGACAAACTGGGTATTACTGTTGAACCGTCAACAATTGAGAGAGCTCACAGGATGGGGAAGCATATTAACAATAAACAAATGCCATTATTGTGAAGTTTGTAATATTGAAAGACAAACAGCGTCTTCTTTCTGCAGCTTTGAAACTGAAGGGCAGCAGAATATCGCTAAGTGAAGACTACTCCCAGCAGGTTCGGGGATGTAGAAGCAAACTCATTGCTTATGCGCGGGAACAGAACTCTGGAGCTGAAGTACAAGATGACTTATGAGAGCAAGACTTATATTTACGATGGTACAACAGATTCTGTACGAGAGTACATTCAGTAGCAAACAAAGCGTGAGCCGCCGCGGCTCAGAAGAGACACGGCGCATCGCCTGTCCGTCATCGTTATCAATTGTAGGAGCCTGAAGAATAAAACACGAATTCTCTAGCCTACTGCGCATTTCACAACCTGATATTGTCATCGGGACAGAATCGCGGCTCGACGCCGGCATATCAGATTGTGAGATGTTTCCATCCGAATACATAGCTTATCCAGAAGACCGTAATCACCAGGGACGAGGTGTGTTCATTCTTGTACATGATGTTTATTCAGAATGTATTTGGTGCAGAATATTGGTTTCGGGTGGTAATAGCCCTGTGGTGGGATTATTTTACAGGTCACCATCTTGATCAAGCATAGAACCACTTCGCAGCCTTGCACGATCACTGTCGGTCTTGTCATCGGAAACTATTCTACTTGGGGGCAATTTTAACATGCCTGAAGTTGTATGGCGCGATCGCTGTCTTATAGCGACGAGCGGCTCGGCACTTCACTCGGCCTTCACTGAACTAACATGGAACAATGAGCTTGCTCAGTTTGTAAATTTCCCAACGGGTTACGGTTCAGCTAGGGACATATGTTGGACTTGTTGTTTAGCAACAATGATGATTTAGTTGAAGCAGTTAAGGGAGCACCAGGAATAAGTGCTCATGAGGTCATAAATGCAACAATAGTGTGCAAGAGGTTACAGATTTGCAAGAATTGCCCGAGAAAGATTTTTATGTATGAACAGGGGAATTATAAAGTCATAGATGAAGAGTTAAACTTATTCCTGCCAGTATTGCTGGAATACAGCAGTCAGTGCAGCATAGGAAGCTTATGGGTTTTGTTCAGAGACAAACTTCTGTCTTTGGTCGCTAAATACATTCCCTCAAGAGTGGTATCATCTAGACGTAGAATGGATAAACCTTGGGTTAACAAAGAACTGCGTCTGTCGATAGGAAAGAAGGCCGGAGTATACAAGGCATTCAAGATAGCACCAAGTCAGAACTTATATGACAAGCGTAGAACTCTAACTAAAAACTTGAAACAAGAATTAAAGACAGCAAAAAGAACATACTTATCGTCGCTAGCTGATAAAATAAAATTTAATCCTAAGGAGTTATGGCGATATGTCAAGAGTAAAAGAAAAGACAGTGTTGGCGTTCCGGCTCTCCGGCATGAAAGAGATATGTTAACTAATGACACAAAAAAAGGTGATTGCTTTAACGAATATTTTCACTCCGTCTTCACAGCATGTCGTTATACTCGGTACATGAATTACACGAACAATTACCTCAAAGGCATGACATCGTTTTAAATGAGGCTGGAATTGGGGCTCTCTTGTGCAACATTAATCCTCATTCGGCTCATGGTCCAGATGGTATATTAAATCACGTCTTGAAGCGCTGTTCCTACAGCATTGCTCCTATCTTGGTTGAATTATTTACCAAGTCAATAAATTCTCAAAGATTACCTAGTGACTGGAAAATGGCCAATGTAACTCCTATATTTAAACGTGGTTGTCCTAATTTGCGAAGCAATTACAGACGGGTGTCTGACATTTCTTTGTCACTAGAACATGTTATTTACTCTGGTCTTATTAAGGATCTTCATAAACATGATTTTTTCATCCCGACCCAGCATGGATTTCCCATGGGATTATCCTGTACCACTCAAATTACTGAATTCATACATGACGTTGCACTTGGAAAACAGCGCAGATGCTGCTTTCATTGATTTTCGAAATGCGTTTGACGTAGTCCTGCATAAATTACTTTTGCACAAACTGTCATTTCTTGGCCTGCCGGATTCACTTTACGGTTGGCGCAAAGATTATTTGTATAAACGGCAGCAAAAAGTGGTTCTGAACGGTGCGAAGTCGAGAACGGTTAATGTTTTATCATGTTGCTGTTCCTCATTTTTATCAATGATTTATGGGAAGGCTTTGTTTTGAATATCAGACTGTATGCGAATTATTGCGTTGTGTACCATCCTGTGTCATGTGCCGAACTACGAGTGTGTTGCAGTTTGATCTCGAAGAAAATTTGTTCCTGGTGTGCTAAATCTAAGATGGATTTGAACGTAGCAAAGTGTTGTCATGTGCAGTTTGCGATAGGTGTCTAGTTCATATTTCTAAATAGTGTTTTACTGCAATGCGTAGAGTCAAATAGCTGGGCGTCACTTTAACTGCGGCATTAAACTGGACATATCACATTGACATAACAAGCGCTACAGAGTGCCGCCTTTTGCACATTTTCCAAAGAAACTTCTAGTATGCGCGCAAACCTTTGAAGGAAACTTTGTATGTTACGAATATTAGGCGGAATACGCTTGCGCAGCATGGGACCCCTTCACAAAAGTTCTTGAAGAAAAGTTAGAGCGTGTTCATAAAAGGGCTCCAAGATTCGTCACAGGCATCTACGACTTCAAAATTAGAGGTTAGCAAATCAGGGAAAATCTGGGGTGGAAGTTGCTGTCCACACGCAGAAAAATAATCAGGTTAAAGCTTTTACACAACATAAGCAGCGGTAATACAGGAAACGATACGAAGATATATTTAAAACCACCTCATTATCAGTCTAAGAGACGCGACAATTCCAAGAAAATAAGAGCCTACCAAAGTCGTAATAATGTATCTAAGTTTTCATTCTTTCCGCCAACAATTGCAAAATGGAATTTTCTCCCGGATGAGGTAGTGTCTGCACCAAATTTTTCATCTGCCACAGATAACTTTACATGAATCTGTTTTAGACAATATTTCCAGCGTACCGTTCTATGCATTGTGTAACAAATTTTATAACCGGATGTTTTTGGTATTGGATGTGTCGTCCTTCTCCCTAATTACAATGATTGTATCAATCAATCAATCAATCAATCAAATTTTTAATAATTCACAAAAAGGTTTTGCAGATAGAAGTATACAGAAGGAGGACCCATAGTAAAAACTGAATTGGGACCTCCTGTTCATGGTTAACATAAAAGTTACAATGGCAAGAACGGTAGCTGAATGAGTACAATTGCAAAAATGATAAATAATAATACAGACATAAGTGAATAACGATATTAATAGTCAATAGTGTATCGGCAGTAAGTAATATAATAAAACTAGGTAAAACTAACATATAAGTGGAGGGAAAAGAAATGGGAAAAAAAAGAAAGATTAAAGAACAACTTAAGCAACATGTTGACGTACATAAGAACGGCAGGTCTAAAACGAAAGCGGGTTATACAGTACACTATGTCACATACATATCACATAACAAAAAATTTTTCAATTCATGGCAAAACCTATGGGCTTTCTGTAGTTTTATGACAAATGGTAATGAATTCCATGATGATATGGCTGCAAAGTGAACGGTCTGTTTGCCATAATTAGTACGTACTTTGGGTAGAATGAAGTTATTATGAAGCGCGAAACGTGTTGGATTGGCGTTCGTTAGAGATGACATAGGAAATATCGACAATGTGATCTTGTCATTTATTAGTTTGAAAAGAAAAGTGGCAAGGTTGAACTTGACAAGGGCAGCAACGTCAAGAATGTTATTTTCTTGTAGTAGCTGTTTAGCATTGGCGTTGTGTGGATTCGACGTGATTACTCTAATAGCCTGGTTCTGGATAGTTTGTAAGGGTTTTAGGTGAGTACTGTACGTGTTACCCCAGGAGGTTATGCAGTAATTAATGTGAGAGTGTACAAACGCGAAATAGAGTGAGAGCAACACAGGTCGTGAAAAGAACGGACGTGACCTAATGAGAATTCGTATTCCATATGATAACTTTTTTTATATGAGTTATATGGTGCTGAAATTTTAGGTTACAGTCAATAATAACACCTAAGTAAGTGCATTCTTCACTTGCTGATAATATTTAATACCATGCCAGATATGACGTTGTTTTTCGCGAAATTCAATATTTGACCTTTATGTTTGTAATTAACCCCCCTACGATTATGCCCAACTTGTTGGTATTTGTAATAAATAATTTTTTTAAAGCGTGGTGCTGAAAAGCGCGCACGCTGCTTAGAGCTACGCATAGGTCGGAGAGCAAAACATGGCAAGCGAACGGACGTTGTGTACTTTGTGCTGAGAAGTTAGACGTAAATAAGTAAAGACAATATAGCAAATTATCAAAGTTTGCTTCATTTTGCCATCGCAATGTTTAAAGGAATGTTAGACAGTTAGGAGCCGTAAAGGGCAGAACGCTCTAGGATACAAATTACGTATGTATTTCGCAAAAAGAAATTACAGCGTTTTGCGTGCTCAAACCATGATCTGATTATGAGGCACGCCGTAGTTGGAGATTCCGGAACAATTTGAACCACTTAGGGTTCTTTAACGTGCACCTAAATCTAAGTACACGGGTGTTTTCGCATTTCGCCCCCATCGAAACGCGGCCGCCGTGGCCGGGATTCGATCCCGCGACCTCGTGCTTAGCAGCCCAACCAACCGCGCTACTGAAATCACGCAAAAAACACCTCAGTCTGTTTTCAAAGGTTTTTTTTTTCCACCTGGGTTGCCGCGCGGCGTAATTTTATAATGAAAGGTTGGTCCCTGTTTAAATCTGAAGGGAATGGGGTCATTTAAGGGTTGCTGCGCAGAGGGACTTGAAACAGTTTGTGTAATTGAGGGCATTGAGAATAAGTATAGTACCGTTTTCGAGTTGCGATAAGAATATTGATTGCTAGTCGAGTGCCTTGAAAGAACTAAACATGGCGTCCAGTTTCGATTCGCGTGGCTACGAGGAAGGCATGTGGTGGCTAAATTGAAGGCGACATTTAATTTTGTTTTGTCAATTAGGGGCAGTTGAAGCGGACTACTGCAAGTGCGCGGCATCATCGCTGTTCGGTCTATGATTGGCAAGCCCAAATTCCCAGCGTAATGAATGTTATGCGGGATCAATGGGGCGGCGATTGAATGGCTTTTTTAATGATTTTCGGTGTGATAAAGGTTGCTAAGTATAGCATCGCAAGAAGTGGGCAGCTGGCACGATACCACCACATTTGTTTTGATATCCCTTTTATATTGTTTAATACCGTAAAATTATTTTTCCAATCATCTTGCACGGGAGCCATAAATATGTCGGCATTGATCATAATGCTGAAATATGAAGTAAGCAGAAACGTAGGGTTCCATCGTTTTTCTTCACTAACACCACGGGGGACGACCACGGACTCTTGGACGGCTGGATGATGTCGTCGCGTAGCATTTCGTCGACTTGTTGCCTTATGGCCTCGCGTTCGCGCGCCAGTCATTCATCTTCACGGATTGGAAGGACCGGCGAAATTTTTGAGGTCGTCTATCTTTGGTTGTACGAAATGCACAACTATCTGCTGATCTTTGGTCGTCATTCTACAATGAGCCACATACATTTTGCTTGCATTCAACCACTTTTGTCCCCAACTGAGGCATCCGTTTAACGAAGCGTTCGGTCGCCACAAAGAAAACTTCACCGAGCACCACCGTAGCCAATGTTTTCTCACCGAAACTGTAGAATTGTCGTTCAGCAGATATGCATGGTTGTATCAAGAACGCAAATACATCCCTTTCGTTAAAATAAAGGGTTAAATAAATCCTTGTTAAACAACATAAATAAGTATGCTTGGCTGCGCCTTTTTGCTGAGGTTAATTTAAAAATACAGTTGCACTCATCGTGAAAGCTGGGGAAGTGCGGAGCAGTGATTCGCCGGTATTTCCCTCGTGCTTTCCTTTGTTTATATTGTGTTTAGCAGTCCATTATCCGTTTTGACACTACTTCTTCCTTCTGGCGTTTTACGGGCCAAAACCAGTTCTGAATATGGGGCACGCCGTAGTGGAAGGCTCCGAATTAATTTTCACCACCTGGGGTTCTTTAACGTGCGCTCCAACGCAAGCACACGGGCGTTTTTTCATTTCGCCTCCATCGAAATGCGGCAGCCGCGGCCGGGATTCAATCCCGTGATCTTGTGCTCAGCAGCGCAATGCCTTAGCTGACTGAGCCACTGCGGCGGGTCCGTTTTGACGCCTGTGCTAAGGCACAACTGGTGGGAACCCGCTACGCACATGCAGCCAAACCACCACGCACATGGAGCCAAGCTTTGCTGATGATAGAAGCGACTTTACCAGATTTCTGTTAATTAATGAGCTTAATGCTTGATTATTCCTGCCTTTTAAATTGTTCTGAATCACGTTAGTTTATTTTGAACCGGTTTTGATCAATTCGGCACTTGTTTTGACCCTGGTTTGAGCACTCGTTTTTGAGCGTGCTCGCTCAGTAGACGCCGAAGCCGACAGCCCGGGCGCCAGAAGTGCGCCGCACTGAAAAATAAAAGTCCCAGTTTCGCCCGAGAGGCAAAGCATCGATTGCAAGAGCAAATTAGTAGACAGCTATACGAAATAAGAATAGCAGTTTTATCGGCCGTATGACCTTGCAAACTCTGTCCCCATCGCAGATCGCTTTGAAAATAGGGCCCGCTCGGCCGCGCCATACGCACCCCCCTACATGCCCTCTCCTCCTCGGCGCCCTGCGCGCGACGCGTGACCCCACGCGCCTGCGGCGCCTTAGATGATGCTGCTGCTGCTTCCGCTCCTGCGCCTGCGACCTCTTTCCCTTCTCTTTCCTTTCACTCCCCATCCCCCTGTGCAGCGCGGTTGAGGTGTCCTCTATTGAGAGACAGTTATCGCGCTGCACTTTAACCCAATCTTTCACCCTTTCCAACAATAATCTCTCTCTCCACAGATACCATGCGCGCAGAAAAGGTACAAAGCAAGTCGCGGTCCGCCGGATTGCAGTCGCGTTTCCATGGGGGCTTGCGCTGCTGGGGGCAACGCACGTGTGACAAACTGGTATATGTTTAGTGTACCACTACAGCAGTGGCGTAACCAGACATTTTGTCCGGGGGGGGGGGGGGGGGGGGGAAGGGGCTCACTTGCAGCGCGGTCTCCTCCTTATAGAATTTGTCGAAGGATCCAATACATGAATAATAACTGCATTGCCAATGCCATTGTATATTAATGTATATCATCATTATCATCATTATATATCATTCACGTTTGTCATTGTATAATAACGTATATCAACGCTACGCACTGTCAAGTTAAATATGTATTTTTTCATAATTGAATATATTCGTATGTCCCACAAATAGTGGCAGAAATAACTGATATCAATTCTTCCGCGCTTTTTTGTCTATTTCATAAGTAAAGAAAATGTCACACAAACTTTAGAACTACATCAGTTCGAAACCAGCAAGGCAGTGCATGCAGCTGATATGAAAAACGTAAAGGCCATGAAAAGAACAAGTTGAGGACAAATATTTTGATGAATGCTTGTCATTCAACAACCTTGTTTACATTTTTGTACATATGCAACGGCCAGGGAAAAACCTCAATGACGCTGTCATTTGTTGCAGTAGATTGCGCAGGAGCAGCTGTTATCGGTCGTGTATTGTAATTACACCGAAATTATAGTCGCAACAGTGAGTACATATAACAAACAGGAGTTCCGCAAAATATACATTATAAATTCGAAGATAGAAATGAATATACAAATACGAAGATACAACTTCATCAAGTGCAAAAGTGCCACTGACAACAGTTCTCTGCTTGTATGTACGACACCTTGCAACAAAACGTTTAAATATACGTATAAGTCTCCAATAAATCTACGTATTTAAGCAAACGTCACTGTATATAATGCGTCAAACAAGACAAGTAAACATGCTGCGCAGTCACAAACTAAACTTTACGCATAAAAAGACAGACGATCCAGGCATGAACAAAACTATGATCGTAGAAATTGTGATATGTACTTGGACCATGCGTGGTCGTGACTGCACTATATCGGTAGAATAATAGCGGAATAATGCCGAAATCACTACGAAAATGTGTAATTTAACTGCCTGTAGAGGGGCAACAAATATTCTGCATCCAAAATTAAAGAAGGGTATTGTTCCGGTTCCAAAAAGAAGGTAGCTAAAAAGGAAAGAAAAGACCAAACGAAAGCCACAGATGATGCGGCAAGTTGAACTACCCAATATCCGAGTGTGTTTGTTGGGAAACGCCGCGTGGGCCGGGCTTTCATTGAGCAAGGTCGGTCAAAATTGGTCATTGATGTCCTCTTAATTTTCGTATTCGCGTAATAATTTTAGAATAAACAGCGAAAATTTCTGCGGTTTTAAAAGTTAATGAACCGTCATACGTATTTATAATTACGAGTTTATGGACCTGATGGAATAGAGCTTTTTACTTGCATTATTTTTGCTGCTTCGCTATCTAAAGGACAAACTTCACTCGGCGGGCAAGTTTAGCGAAGCGGTCAGTGACTTCGGACACGTTGACGCCGACGTCTCTGTGGGCTGTATAGAAGCGCCAGCCTAACCATGCGTTCCTCAGACATGGAGCGCAAGTATTTCTTTTAGTAATCTCATGCTAAAAATATTCTCTCTCTGCTGGAAGTGGTCACTGGAAGGGTGACTAGAATCTGCAGCAGTTGGTACACATTTACATAGAAGCGAGAGAGGGCATCTTTTCCGGTTCTGAAACCTAAAAATACTCTTTCGATATCGTTGGCATCCTTGTTTAGCTACCTTGCACAATAGGTAAGCTGCTCGATTCTAGCAATGTCCGTTGTTTCGTCAGAAAGTACGGAGAAGCAGCCTGCAGTGTTTACTTTTGCAACTACGCTTTTTTTGATAATTTCACATAATTTGGTTTTGTACGCCTGGGCAATTATAATACGAGGCATTACTGGGGCAACTTTACAAATGGTTCTCTAGATTTGTATCTCCTCAATCAGCTCGCATGCGAAGAAGCGCTCTGAAAATACCAGTATTTTCAGCGGGGGCTTTGCTTAAATCTATAGGACCACTGTCCTTATGGCTACGGAGAGCCAGACCTTGTCGCCCGCAAAAAATAACTGCCTCATTGATAGGCCGTTAACTTTCTTCTGTTTTCTTTATTTCACTATGCCTGCCCTGGTCCAGCTGATCGATCACATTGGGTGCGCTTCCTGAAAATGGTAGGATAAAATTATCAGCTGCCAGCTGGCAGTCACGGTGATATTTAGTATTTTCGTGTGTGTGGAAGATGGCGAGCGCGTGCTTACATTTCTGCAACGGCTAGGACACGAGGGCTCCAGTGCGCGCATGTTGGCCCAAGTATATAAGAACATTAAACCCATAAAGTTCCAGAATTTAAAATCTAAAGCACGCCTTTGGAAATGTCAGTGCACTAGTCGCGTCAAAAGTTTATGAGAATTTTATGCCCATAAAGTCTCGGAATTAAAATCCATGTGCTCCGTAGATTCCGCGGCCGCTGCGAGATGCCGCAACGCGCCCGATCGCCATCGAAAAGCCCTTGAAAGCTTCTGCTCAGATGGGGCTCCCTGCGTTGTGTGACTCCAGGTGCAAGGGTGTTCCCAGGAAATCCAGCCCGAGTTCGCAATGTTCGTGCCGAAACGTCTTTTCGAGCGTGAAAAAGACATTCTAGACAAAATTCAGAATAATTCTCGGCACTGGTGGTTGTTTTGGTCGGCGGTGCACGCCAACACGAAAATATATATTTTTTTTGGGGGGGGAGGGGGGGGTCTGAAGCCCCATCAGCCCCCCCCCCCCCCGGCTACGCCCCTGCACTACAGGTGCTCGATTAAACAACTCTGTTCTCTACGGAATTGCACCTATGAAACAATCAACGCTACCGAATTATACTCAGTGCAACAAACGTAGACTTCAAGCGCATCATTCCTTCAAGAAATTCGATAGCTTTCTAGAAACTTAGCCGTTCGTCTTACCATTCGCTTCGGAAGCCCTTTATTATTTGTAAAGTAGTGCAAGGTTCAGATAGTTGCTTAGATACGTGCCCCTGGCTCTCAAACTCGTCCTCGCTCAAGAAGAGTTGAAAGAGCGACGAAGGCTCAAGCAAGAATGTCTCCTTTGGCATGTTGTGCAGCACCGCGACGAACAGAAACGTTTGGTTATTTGCTTACCTCGCATCGTTCGTTTCTGAAAATTTTCGCAAGTGCGTTGTTCTTATCGGCGGATTAGAGAATTTGGGATATCCCAAACGTCTTTGGACGGTCTTGTCGATTAGCTGAAAAGGATTGTCCGATAACGTCTTCCGCAGCAAGAAACTCCTTGGTGGCCTAGTTCTGCATTCTTAAAGGTGTTTTTTATGTATGTACAGCAACGTGTTCCGCATATATTTTGTATAAAGTAAATTGATCTTCCTTCTTTTCCTCTCTTTTGGTTTGTGTTCTTTTTTGCTAGATTGCTGATCCGTGGTCACCCACGGTTCGCACGGTTTATTTACGCGTGGGAGATTTCATGTGAACAAGAGGCATCTTAAGAGTCCATAAAATATTTTACAAAATTTATCATACCCCATTGAAGGAGTACTTTGTTCGGGATATTCAACTGCGGGATTAACAAGGGCAAAGGCATGCATGCACCTAAAACAACGCGCCCCCCTCAATTCATACTCGTTAAATAACATTACCTTGGCATGCATTCTTATTCTAATACCTGCTAGTCCACACCACGGCTGAGCTACCTAGGCGCACTTTGTCGCGACGTTTCTACTACTCTATTCTTTAAAACTACTACTTCCACGACTGCATTGAAATTCAAGCGGTATCATTCCATTCATTAGCTATTCACTAATAAAAACAGTACCACGGTAGTTTTGGCGATGGGGGCTAGCCTGGCTCTATAACTTGAACGCTTTCTCGATTACGACTGTTCTGAAATTGTGTCACCGTGACCAGTATTGTATCTGCATGACCAGTCACTTCTTAGTCAAGAGACATATTTTGCCGGATCAATCAACAAAAATAGGAGCCCCGTGAGGAAACAAAAACGCATTTTTTTCCTGTATGCCTCGTACATCGCAGGAGGGAGTGACTTTCCGTTGCTGTTCTATATTAAAATGTTTTGTTAAGTTTTAGCTAACGTTATGTAATGAGAAGCTGATTTGTATAAATTATTTTCTGATAGCTTTTATTGATTAATTTTACGCCATAAAGCCACTCCCCTGTTTGGTGTCATCAGGCTCGGAGGTACAATAATAAGCACATAAATAAAGCAATACACAAATAGCACATAGTTCTTGTCCAACCGTAAAGGCGCCCGAGTCGGCAGGCGAAATGATTAGGGGAAACATATTGTTACAAGCGCGAAAGCCTTGTATGATTTGGGTATGTGCCACAAGCAGTAGTGGGACACGGAGTACGAGGGGGGCAGAAGAAGAAGACGTTCTCCTAGCGATAGCAGAACCTCGGCTGGCGCCCAAGACCGTCGGTTGCGTCCGAATAAACCCTCTTTTCACGGAGAGTTACCTGTAACAGAGTGGTGGAGGTGCTGGGTACACGACGTCGCCGTACTACGGAGTCGCAACCGCTTGAACTTCGCCGGAGCCGCCGTCTAGCTGGTCTCTCGCCGACAACATTCATCATGCCACAGAACGGAGGACCAGACCCGGAGCCAGTTGCAACCACGCAAAGGTCAACGCCAGTTGCCCTTGCCCACCATTACATGGAACCACGCTCGTTCGCGGGAAGAGCGGGAGAAGACGTGGACGAGTGGCTTACGCACTACAATCGGGTGAGCCGATATAATCACTGGAACTCGCTCACGAAGCTTGACAACGTAGTCTTATTTTTGAGAGAAACCGCATTGATGTGGTTCGAGAACCACGAAGAGTCGTTAACAACATGGGAACTCTTTGTTGAAGAAATAGGGAAGTGTTTTGGCGACACTGATGCCAAAAAGAAACGCGCCGAGAGAACACTTGCCCAAAGAGCTCAAACTCCAACAGAGACATGCACAACCTATATAGAAGAAGTACTCAAGTTGTGCAAGATCATAAACCCACGGATGTCTGAGGACGACCGAGTCGGACATCTTCTGAAAGGCATCGCAGAAGACGTCTATAATTTTTTGATAGGGAGAGAAGACCTCACGTCCGTCTCAGATGTCTTGCGTCACTGCCGTACATTTGAGACGTTGAAGACCCGTCGCATTGCACCCAAATTTGGACGACTGGCAAACGTGACAACTGTCGCCAGCGTCGATACCAGTCCATCCACCGACCTTGCCTCTACTATCCGGGAAATAGTACGCGAAGAACTGCGGCGACACAATGAACTAGTGTGCAACACAGCTCAACCGCCGGCTACGTACCCAGTGTATCACTCGGTGCCCACAGCACCATGCGCTACTTTGCCACCGTCTGTGTGTGTCACGGACGTCGATGTGGCTGGAACGACGTGGCCACATCTGGAGACGTTTCCGTCAGAGCAGCGGTATGGGCAACGCTTTCACTCCAGCCGTGATGCACAGAGGCGAACGGCTCCTGTTCAACGTACTGGGGTGCTGTACCCTGTTCGACAACCTCTACCGGCTGAGCGCTTGGAGCGGCATTTCGTCGAACGTCCTCTGCCCTTGTGCTACAACTGTGGTATCGAGGGCCACATCGCCAGGTACTGCAACGTGGCCCCACAACGCCGCCAGCCGCCAAGGTACGACCGATCAACAACATCTGGCCAGCAACGTGTTGGCGGTGCGTACACATATCCACGCGGGATGTCCAATGAGAACCTGGGAACACTGCGAAACCGTTCCCCGGCTTCCGATCGGAGCTTGACACCACCTTCTGCTCCTCGCGTAAGCCGGTCACCGTCTCCCCGGCGCCGCTACCCGTCGCCTTCGCCGGAAAACTAGTCAGCGCGGCCGTTGGAGGTGAGGCCGCTGGACAGTCTTCGATTATGACAGAAATACCTCCGCCAATTTGCATGCTTAAAAATAAGATTTGTGTACGTGTAGACGGCGTCTCAACGATGGCCTTAGTAGACACTGGAGCGACCGTTTCCGTAATGAGCCACGCATTCAAACGCCTGCTAGGACGAAAAGTGCTGTTTTCGTGGGACCGTGCCGATGTGTTTCGTGGAGTGAGTGGAGAACTATTGTACCCTGTAGGTGTGTGCAGTGCAACAGTTAGCTTGGGTTGTGAAACGTTTAACGCGGAGTTTGTAGTTTTACCTCATGCTACGCATGACGTAATTCTGGGCCTCGATTTTCTTAAGCTGTGTGGTGCCAATGTCGATTGCCGAACGGGAGAAATTACTGTAGATTCGAGCCTTCCGACCGTCTTTGTGGAACACCCGCCGTGTTACGAATGTGCCCTTTGTGTGTCCGCAGATACCATCGTACCGCCGCTGTCTGCAAAATGTGTCCCAGTCGCCTGTTCTCCTGCAACCGACAGAACATTTGAAGCTACCGTAGAGCCCTTTCACCTTAGTTGCCTGAAGAAGAATGTTCTGGTGCCCTATTGTACGCTGTCGGTTATCGGCGGGCGTACTGTATTATGGACGATAAATTGCTCCAACGAACCCACAATACTACCGGAGGGTCTGAAACTTGCGGCTATTCGTGAACATCAAGTATTGGCGCTCGCCATCCTTGCAGAAGCCCCCGATGCCACGGATGAGTCCCAGTCGGATGCATGCGCCACGGACACTTCGATGATGGCTATGATAAACAAATCGCTCAGCACTAACAAACGTCAGGAACTGGCAAATATTCTACGAAAACACTTCGCGGTGTTCGACTTTTCCCAGCCAGAGGCTCCACCATCCATTCCCCCTTCTCGTGTACAGCATCGCATAGACACGGGATCTCACCAGCCTCTGCGACAAAAGCCATACCGGGTGTCACCTTCGGAGCGCAAGGTGATCAATGACCAAGTCCGTGACATGCTGAAGAAAAACGTTATCCAAGAATCGAGTAGTCCGTGGGCAGCCCCAGTAATTCTAGTTAAAAAGAAAGATGGCACATGGCGATTTTGCGTTGATTACCGCCGCCTCAACGCCGTTACTAAGAAAGACGTATACCCTTTGCCACGGATTGATGATGCTTTAGATTGCCTTTCTTCGGCCTCGTACTTTTCGAGTGTAGACTTGCGGTCCGGATACTGGCAGATTCCGATGCACAAGGGAGACAAGGAAAAAACGGCATTCGTGACACCCGACGGACTTTTCGAATTTAATGTGATGCCTTTTGGGCTGTGTAACGCACCTGCAACTTTTGAGCGCTTCATGGACAACATTCTGCGTGGTTTGAAGTGGGAAGTCTGCATGTGTTATTTGGATGATGTCGTGATTTTCGGACGCACGTTTAGTGAACACAACGCTCGCCTCAATCTTGTACTAGAGTGCCTAGGCAAAGCACGCTTGGTACTAAACTCCAAGAAATGTCGCTTTGGAGAACGCCAAACACTAGTTCTAGGCCACCTAGTGGACAAAGAGGGCATAAGACCTGATCCAGCAAAAACTGCTGCGGTCGAAGCCTTTCAGCAACCTCGCTCAGTAAAAGAGCTACGAAGCTTCTTGGGCCTGTGCTCATACTTCCGTCGGTTTATTCCCGGATTTGCTCACATCGCGCATCCATTGACGTGTCTGCTTCAGAAAGGCGTTCAATTTGACTGGACCCCAGAATGTGCGTGTGCTTTTCGTGAATTGAAGTTCCGTTTGACGTCCCATCCAGTTCTCAAACACTTCGATCCCTTGGCTCCCACTGAACTGCACACGGATGCTAGCGGTATTGGTGTCGGCGCAGTTCTTATTCAACGCTTCGACACCAAAGAACACGTCGTAGCGTACGCCAGTCGCTCTCTGAGCAAGCCCGAGCGCAATTACACCGTCACAGAACAAGAATGTCTCGCGGTGATTTTCGCAGTACAGCGCTTTCGGTCATACTTGTACGGACGCCCTTTCACCATCGTCACAGACCATCACTCGCTGTGCTGGCTCGTCAATCTGCGCGATCCATCTGGTAGGCTTGCACGTTGGACACTCCGTCTACAGGAGTACGACTTCACCGTTTCCTATAAAAGCGGTCGACGGCACTCCGACGCCGACTGCCTGTCGCGGCTACCGCTTCCCACGACGGACTGTGACGAGGACAACTTTGACCACTACATCGTAGCCTTGGAGCCAGCATTTCCTGATCTCAATACCTTTAAGACTGAGCAGCAAAACGACGACACTTTAAAACTGCTTGCTGCCAAACAGAAATCAGCAGCCAATCGTTATTGCACACGTGATGGGCTTCTGTACAAGAAGAACTATTCTCCCACAGGCTCACGATATCTCCTGGTGGTCCCGAAAAGTCTACGCACTTCCATCTTGCGGGCTATGCATGACGAACCAACCTCCGGTCATTTGGGAGCAGCTAGAACGCTTTGCCGTCTTCAAGAACGATTTTACTGGCCTAATATGCGTCAGACGACGCAACAGTACGTGTCTAGCTGCAACGAATGTCAACGTCGCAAACGTCCCACAAGTCCTCCTCCTGGTAGATTACACCCTGTGCCACCCCCAAGGACTCCATTTGAGCAAGTCGGGATCGACCTTCTCGGCCCGTTTCCACGGTCCTCCAGTGGAAATCGTTGGATCGTAGTGTGCACTGACCACCTGACACGCTACTGTGAGACGGCCGCAATACCATCGGCTACTGCAGCCGACGTGTGCGTTTTCTTACTACGTTTTATCATCCTTCGACACGGGCCTCCTAAAGTCGTTATTAGCGATCGCGGGCGCCAGTTTACTGCAGATGTGGTTGAAGAGATGCTTCGCCTGTGTTGTTCAAGTTTTCGACACTCTACGCCGTACCATCCACAAACAAACGGCCTTACGGAACGCACCAACAGAACTCTCACGAACATGTTGTCCATGTACGTGTCGACGGATCATAAGAACTGGGACAGCGTTCTACCTTTCGTAACTTATGCATTTAACACGGCCCAGCACGAAACTACCGGCTACAGCCCCTTCTTTCTTCTTTACGCTCGGCCGCCACGTTATACCCTCGATACGATCTTCCCATTTCTGAACCACGATGATGCCTGCATATCGGAGACAATCTGTCGTGCAGAAGAAGCCCGCCGCCTTGCTTATTTGCGCACTCTTGCTTCACAAGATCGCTCGAAGGCACGTTACGACCGCCGACACCGACACGTCACATATGATCCCGGTGACTTAGTGTGGATGTGGACGCCTACCAGAAAACGTGGGTTGTGCGAAAAACTACTGGCGCACTATGTTGGACCTTACGTTGTGTTAGATCGTATAAGCGAATTGACATACCGCATAGCACGTCTCCTTTCAAATGGTCGACGGTCTTCAAAGACTGAAGTGACTCATGTTGCCCGCTTGAAGCCCTGCAGCACTCGAGATGCTGTTTGACTTGCCCGGTGGGCTTCGTCTACGTGGGGGGATGTGTTACAAGCGCGAAAGCCTTGTATGATTTGGGTATGTGCCACAAGCAGTAGTGGGACACGGAGTACGAGGGGGGCAGAAGAAGAAGACGTTCTCCTAGCGATAGCAGAACCTCGGCTGGCGCCCAAGACCGTCGGTTGCGTCCGAATAAACCCTCTTTTCACGGAGAGTTACCTGTAACAATATTATTATGACCCAATGACGGCTAACACCGCGTCAAAGTATTTAGTACTCCAGATTAAGTGTAATTTGAAACTTTCCCATTGCTTTGCCGATACGCTCATTTTTATTGAACGTTGATCTCTAAGTCTATGATAAAGATAATCCTCAAGTTCATTGGTTATAGAAAATCTGTATCAAAAACATCCTCATAGAGCGCTGGTCTCGTACGCGAAACGTGTGAAAAAGGGGCGGCGCACGCTTTCTCAAAAACCAGCTGCCCCACACCCATTACTTAAATTGACGCCAGTGTTAAGGCATCGTCAGCGGCCGCACCATTGGTTGTTGAGCGATTGCAGCGCCATCCATGTTCGAATTCACTAAGTGGTCCGCCGTTACGGACCAAAATGCCACGTGGCGCTGCGCCCACCTGTGTGCCAACGGTGGCGCGCAGGCGCGGCTGCGTCGCTGTTCTCAGAGGAAACGGGAAGCGGCTCATGAGCGCCCAATTCAGAGCGAAGGCCTCGAGGCACAATGCGCCACGCGGCTTGCGGGACCACACCGCTGCTCGGCGCCGTGTCTTGGAGAACCGCCCACAGGCAGCCTCGTTGCTTGGCATGTGTTGCATTTACGCGACGCAGCCTTCATCCATACGTTGCCGCACAATTCGTGGGCAAACCTTCGTGCGGTTTACTTGTTTAATGCTGCTGACCGTTGGAGCCTAGTGCGTGTTCGCAACGCTGGTGCAAACGCGGCAGGTGTCGTGATCATGCAAATTATGTATTGAAGAAGAGCATATCTTACGCTCCAAGGGAGTTTTTCACCTAACATTCTTGTGCGGTGTTCACGGAGCCGGGAGTGCTCGGTAGCGTAGAGGAAAATGGGGCAGGATGTATGTCTGGAAAAACGCACGAGAAGCGCTCGGCCCCTAATTCTACTCGGCTGAAGAGGCGCAAAAAGTCTATTGGCCTCGAGGGCCACCATAGGAGAGACCGGCGCTGCCATCGCTGTGACGTAGAAAGTGACATCACGTGACTCACGTTCGCGCCTTCTCCTCCTCTGCTGCCTTTGCCAGTCAACCCATTATGACAGCTCTCTGGTTGGGCGACTGAAGCCCTGATTGTAGGGTTTTAGATAACTACTTTCATTCCCAAGCCAGCAGTATACTTGCCCACTCTTACAGCACCGTTTACTGCTCGGTGTCGCAGTGCCGGACGTATTCGAACAGAGCCCAGCGTGAGTTCTCACAGGTACAGTCGCAATCTTTTTCAGGGTGAATACAGGCACCGGAAACTCCGCTGGTTTTTTGTCCACGCGAATTGCAGCGCCATCCATGAGGTGGATGCGGAACCAAAATCGCTTTTCTTTTTTCTTTTTTTCTTGTCAACCCCCTCTCAACTTTGCCGTTTCTCTCTCGCCTTCAACTATCGGCGGCGCGGCCCGCGCTCATCGTTGGCAGGTGCTGATAACGTCCAAAACGGCAGCAACTCTTTTTTTTTCTGGCATTATGCGGTCAGTTTTACGGTTATCGCCTTCCGCGCTAGCAGTGTGGACCGTGTGGTACCCTACCGTTGCTCGTTTGTCGGCTTTTCCCCGCAATGTCGCGCATCTGTCGCTGTTCGTGTGTGGTTCAATGGAGTGCGAACACATCGAGATGAAACCAAAATCGCTTTCCCCCCCCCCTTTTTTTTTTCTTGTCAACCCTCTCTAACCTTTGTCGTTTCTCTCTCGCCTTCAACTATCGGCGGCGCGGCCCGCGCTCATCGTCGGCCGTGCTGATAACGTCCAAAACGGCAGCAACTCTTTTTTTTTTTTCTGGCATTATGCGGTTTTACGGTTTTCGCCTTCCGCGCTAGCAGTATGGTCCGTGTGGACTACCGTTGCACGTTGCACGTTTGTCGGCTTTCCCCCGCAATGTCTCGCAGCTGTCGCAGTTCGTGTGTAGTTCAATGGTGTGCGAACACACCAAGATGAAGTTAACCATGCGGCATGAAATTTTACCGCATCCCTAAAGACAACAAGTGAGCACTGTGCAGTTTACTTTCCGGTTTTTATTTGTGACAGGAGATCAACTTCCGGTTCGGATGCGAGCGCACGTATGCTCCTGGCGCTCCGACTCTCTTCGACTGTTACGCGAGCTGTTCGCGTTTTCACCTCCTGCTGTCGCACATCCTCTTCTTCGCTGTTGCATCGGCCACGCGTCGAGACAAGCCTCGGAAAGGTGCGTTGCTTGTTGGCCGTTTTATGGCCGCTTTCTCGCACCGGCGGGTGGCCTTGCTAAGCCTAATGCATGGCCACGGCGGCATTGATGGCCGAGCCCGGGTCATCGAAGCTACCACCATCTGTTGACCATGAACAACAACAACCGGGACCATCACCTTTGACGGCGTCAGCCCAAGATTTGAGCAACGAAGCGACTACGCAGCGTCACGAAGGCGTTCCAGGAGCGTCTACCATCGGACGCTCTGCTGAGGCCCATGAAGAACGATGTGAGCATGCTACCGCTGACCAACAACATAGACGCGAACGCCAGAGACGAAAGAAGAATCGGGAACTCAACGAACGCAGCCGCAGCCGCCACCGTCGTGAAAGAGACCGCTCTGCAAGCCTGTCAACGACGGCCAGTACGGTATCGAAACGAACGCGGCGCGACTCTTTCACGTCATCGGCCTACGAAGATGCGTCCACCCTTTCCAGCGACGAAGACAACATGCAAACGCAAGCACTACCGACGTCTTCAAGCCAACAATCTGGTGTGACAACGCCACGACAAAAAAAGTTGCAGTGGCTTAGCTCGGCTATGCCAGGATATACGTAGCGTTAGCAAAGGTTCAGCTGATTATTCTTATCTTTCCGGGTTGTCTAGATTGTCAAGGATTAGCTTGATTGTCATGCTTACTGCTGCTCCAATGACACACACGCGGTATACGTATTATGTGGCACATGTATTCATTCCTCCTACGCTCAACCGCTAATTGCCAGGCAACTACTTCGGGATCCGATGAGTCAAGCTTCTCCGTTCTTCTGCGCTGTTGAGCAGCATTTGCGCTCTCCTTCTCCATGGCTATACCACACTGGCAAACGCCAGTCAGAAGCGCAGCGGCTCCAGCGCAGTGTCAGACGGCGACTGCACAGCGAGCGCGCGCCGGCGCCAGTGCGTCTACCACGGCTACGACGTCACTCCTCTGGAATGCGCAGACCGGCGGCGGTGAGTCGCGCGCGGCGGCGGCGGAGTGCGCGAGAGGTGCCGGTAGCTGCGGTGCGCAAGCCGTGTGACATCACTGATCCTTGCGCATGCGCAGCACGGCTCTTGATTTGCCGCGCGAAACGGGCTTGGCTAGGCCAGTGTAGCTAACGCTACAAAAGAGACTGCACCGCCCGCGTCTCAAGAACTGTTTTCTTATGCCACGTACACACTAGCGGAAAAACGCGCGCGGCGCGCCGCCGGCGGCAAGACGCGCGCCGCGAAAGCAGCCGCGAAACGGGTTTTTGTTGCCGCGGCAGGGATCGCTCCTGGACCGATTTTTTGCGGTTTGCCGCGTGCCGCGGATGAAGGAGACCAATGAGAGCGGCCCGCTTCAATGACGTGCGCACGGTCCGCCCGACCGCTCGTTCCATACTCGCGTCCGCTGTTAGCAGGAAACTCGTTTCGCACTATCATCTGCACGCATCAGCTCCCGGACCGAGCTGACGGATAGTTCGAGAAGGGGGGAGAGAGTCTAGTATGTCACGTGATTGCCGCAGCGGCGCGCCGCCGGTTGGTGTGGCCGCCCTGTCGCTGCTGCGTTTTGCCGCCGGCGGCGCGTCGCGCGCGTATTGCCGCTAGTGTGTACGTGCCATTACGCATTAGAGATGGGTCGCTCAGGAGTGAGCCGGATCTTGTGAGCGGCTCTTTTTAAAGAGCGAGTGAGCGGCGGTTCAGTAAAAATGAGCGGCGGTTCTTTTGGAGAAAGGGAGCCGGTTCTCTCGAGTTCAGAAAGCCGTGCCGATGCGTTCCGTCAGAGCCGTGTCTTCTGCTGGGCGCGACTTCCGCGCCATCTATTAGCGGTACGAGAAAGCAACTTCCCTCCTACCCTTCCTCGCAAGAGTCGCCTTCACCCCCTCGCCTTCGGCTGAAGAACGAAAGAACCGCCGCTCACTTACTGAACCACCGCTCCCTCGCTCTTCAAAAGAGCGGTTCAAAAGATCCGGCTCGCTCCTGAGCGCTCACCGCTCTTTTCGCCACGGCTCCCTCGCTCTTCAAGAGATCCGGCTCGCTCCTCAGCGCTCAGGAGCGCGCCGCTCTTTTGAAGAGCGAGGGAGCTGTGGTTCAGTAAGTGAGCGGCGTTTCTTTCGGAGTTAGGAAGCCAGTTCGCTCTCCTTGAATGAGCCGTGCTGAACCGTTCCGTCAGAGCTGCGTCTTCTGCTGGGTTTCGATTTCTGACCGACGAATGGTGGTCGGTGTAGGCAGGCTCGCGCTACGGGTACTCGCTCGCAGTGTGTGGTGTGAGCAACACTCCCTTTGTTTTTTTTTTTGTGCGTCCTATGGTGTGGCACCCGATGCCACCGAGGGGAGAAGTTAATAAGTCTTAATTGGCAAAGGATGGTACCGTTCGTTTCCTGCTGCTGTTCGAGCGATGTCTCACGACTCTCGCCGATCGCACATCGTGCACTGGTCCAATAACAAGTCGAAGATGGTCTTCCGTGTAGTAAGTGGTTCGTCAACCTTTCCCTTCCTCACGAACCACTTACTACTACTACTACTTTCGGAGTTAGGAAGCCAGTTCGCTCTCCTTGAATGAGCCGTGCTGAACCGTTCTGTCAGAGCTGGGTCTTCTCCTGGGTTTCGATTTCTGACCGACGAATGGTGGTCGGTGTGGGCAGGCTCGCGCTACGGGTACTCGCTCGCAGTGTGTGGTGTGAGCAGCACTCCCTTTGCTTTTTTGTGCGTCCTATGGTGTGGCACCCGATGCCACCGAGGGGAGAAGTTAAGAAGTCTTAATTGGCAAAGGATGGTACCGTTCGTTTCCTGCTGCTGTTCGAACGATGTCTCACGACTCTCACCGATCGCACATCGTGCACTGCTCCAATAACAAGTCGAAGATGGTCTTCCGTGTCTTTAAAGACAACAGGTGAACGTACAGTTTACGTCCTGGTCTTCATTTGTGCTAATTAGTGTAGTCATGAAAATGTCGCCTATGACATCCACTTCAGTGCATTTTCTGAGTGTGTATCATTAGCACGTCATTAAAACGAGGTCAATGATCTCGTGTTGTAATAGAGCTTCATTTCTTCTTTTTTCTTTCTTTTTTTTTTTGTCCTGGCGTATGATGGCATGATCGCCAGTATCGCGCGTGCACTCAAGAGAAAAAAAACGAAAGGTACATGCGGCAGTTTTGTGGATCTTTCGTATGATTTTTGTATATTACTTCAAGAAATGATTTCTACATTCATTTTGCATGGCATTACAGCTTCCTCATATTATAGTGAACGTACGTATGTGAATAAATGAATAAAGTTGAAATATAATGTACAATCATTGTTTGTTTTTTATTTTGACAAATGTTGATTTTAAAGTACCACAAAAACAGACAAGCTTCTGTAATGACGATGAAGTTACATATTTTTTTTCTGAAAAAAGTACGTCGTATTCTGCCTGTCACACTATCATAAGCATTTTATCCCCAATATCATAAAAGAAAGTTTCATTACAACTATAAATTCACGCTCTTAAAATATGTAAAAATATTCTCTAAACATAGCGAAAATACCAATAACACGGTTATTAAATTATGCATATATAGTTTTTTTTCAAAGCCAGATAACTATAGAATATGCATAACACAGGTTACACGTTTAAGTGAACCGGTGAGCCGTTCAAATGAACCGGTTCATTTCAGTGAGCTGAGCCGTTCCGAGCCGCTCACTGAAGTGAGCCGTTTTGCCCATCTCTATTACGCATCCTCAGCTGAGAAGCTGGAGGCCAGTAGAGACGCCGGAGGCTTCTCCCAGGACGCGTTCGACGATTAAGGCGACGGAGGAGCGTGGAAAGTGCAACAGCGTAAGCACGACCAAACACGGCCCGAAAAGGAAACACTACCATAAGCTTTCGTGCTAGTCGTGAAACCACGGGTAAACGTGGCGCTCACGACTGGATCAAGCAAGGACCTCCACCGCAACTTCGTGACGGCCACATCCGCTGCCGTCAACACCAGACCTTTGACGTACGCGTTACAACCAGAATCTAACACCATAAGATTGCTCGTTTACGACAAGAGGCAAGCTGACGGGCTTCTCAAGCTTTCGCAACTTGACGTGAACCGCGGGCAGATACCAGTACAAGTCTATCAGGCACCCGGCCGAGACATGTGCCGAGGCGTGATATACAACGTCGACTGCAATGAAGCGAAGACTGAACTCCGGGCAGCACTGACCTGTGAGCACCGACGTATCCTTGACGCGCGCCCAATGGGAAAGCGTGGGACATGTTTGCTGACATTTGAAGGACGCCACCCCCCTAACACCGTCGTTTACTACGGCCGCATCACCCGGGTTTCAATTTACGAACCTAAAAGCATTGTGTGTAAACGATGTCATCGCTTTGGTCATAAAGAGGATGTCTGTCCGAACGAAGCGGTATGCCCTGCATGCGGCAAGACACACGAAGGAAGCAGTGCTGGCGATGAATGCAAACAGACAACGCCCAAATGCCGCAACTGTTAAGAAGAAGGTCACACGGGCTACAGACCCGAAGTCTCCAGCAAAACTGAAGTCTGACGCAAACCTCGCTAAGAAAATCCGCTCACGGCCCCGCTCTCGTCGTAGAAGGCATGGCGTGCACCGATCGAGAAGCCTCCGCACAACTGTACAGCCCCGTGACGTTAAATCGACGCAGCACCGACTTCAGGACGAGAACGTCTCAACGCAGCCACGTACCTTAAAGGAAGCAGTGAACGAGATTGTTTCAAAGAACTGCGCACAACCGACTGCGAGAGGAAGCGGCTCCAACCTCAGCTATGCAGCAGCACTCAAGCAAACTCGACCAAGTGCTTCCAAGCCGGCGAACGTTTCGCATTATACCACCCCGATTCCACCTTCACCATCGCAGCTGGTTGACCCATCGAAAGATAGTGCTGAAGCTGAGGTCGCAGAACTCGCACGACAGAACGCCGAACTGCGGCGGAAGTTAGAAGAGAAAGAAAAAAGGCATGCAGCTCTACTCGAACGGCTTCGCTCCAAGCGGCAGCAGCAGCCATGTAATCCGCAGGAACCCACCAAAACGCAAAAACCAGCCTCTACTACCATAACACAGCAGACGGATCTGGCTCTGCTGGTACAACAAATTTTGCATCCTCTCCTCCAAGCGCAGGAGCAGCACTTCCAGCGACAATATGGCTTGCTTCAGCAGCTCTTCGCCTCGCGTCAGTAGCCACCCAGCTTCGCGTACAGCTCTCAACGGTCCCACTCCGCACGTGCTACAGTGGAACTGTCGGGGGCTGGGAACCTGTGCGGTGGAACTGAACCTCTTGTTTAACTGTGTCGGCCGCCCTCTTGCGCTTCTACTTCAAGAGACCAATGGCACAGATCAGACACTACGAAAGTTCAATGGTTATTACCAACCATCAATAGAGCATCGAAACAGGAAACGGCATCGAACCCAGCAGCCCAATGGTATCGCCGGTGCAGCCGACGAATTTGTGATACGGGGACAAGCGGCGGTATTTGTGCGCACAGACATTCCGCAAACATAGATTGACACGTCTAAGTATTCGACTGCCGTGCAGGAAGTGGTAGCTGTCCGTTGCAAGATCGCAAAGCGCAATGTAGTACTGCTATCAGTATACATGCGCCCGGAAGTTAGCTCCCGCACACGCGGTTCGTTCACATGGATTCGCGCTTTGCGCAGATGTTACCCAAACGACGACTTCATGATAGGTGGCGATTTCAACGCCGAGCATCCGCAGTGGGGCTATGATTATCACACGCCCCGGGGAACGGCACTCGTAGATGCCATGGAGACAACTGACTTAGTGCTCGCAAATGACACCGACTACTCCACCCGAACCGCGCTGCATAGTGGACAGCGTAACACGACCCCGGACCTGACGTTGTCCACACCAGACTACGTGAAAGACTGGCGATGCGACCCAGACGCTTGGGAGAGCGAGCGTCATCACACGCCCTGCGAATGGCCACCACTGAGACGAAGGTAAGAGCTGATGCACCGGCGCCGGACATACGCATGCTAAACCTTTGGGATGCGCGCAAGCGAGCACAGTTGACGTACGTAGAGAATGGCCGACGACATCGCGACCGTGTGCGACTTCGACGTCGCACTGCCGTCCCCAGAAGATACTCCAAGCGCCTGTATCGGGAACGTTGGAGCCAGCACTGCTCATCATTCAGCGAAAGAACTGGCCTCCGTAAGGTGTTGTACACGTTCAAGGCTATGCCAGGTCAGCGCAAAACACGCAGTGCTATTTCAAACGTCTCGCTCAAAACTGGCCAGTCAGTCATCCAGCTCTAAGATGATGCCGCGAAGACGTTCTTTCCCCAACCGTCGAGGCCCCCGAACGCCGACATTTACCGGAAAACGCAGCCAGTGACGGACGAAGGCCTCCAGGCCCCATTCTCGCTCTTCGAGCTCGAACAGGCACTTTCTTGTATAAACGTGCGTAGCGCACCAGGCCATGATGGTGTGAGGTGGGCGGCTCTGCGGAATCTTGAAGAATAGGCAAAGAAGCAACTTCTCGATGAGATTAATGCAGTGTGGGTCAACGGTGAAATCCCAGCAGAATGGAAGCATTCAATCGTCACACCCATACCGAAACCAAACAAACAGCCAGATGTACTGTCTAACATGCGCCCAGTATCGCTCACACTTACTACGTGCAAGCTGGCGGAGCGAATGGCCCTGACGCGCATATCTCACTTTCTAGAAACAGAGGGTCGCTTCCATCCAGCACAGACAGGGTTTCGACCAAACCTTGGAACCCATGACAGCCTCCTGCTTGTGAAGGAAGGTGTACTGCGTCGAAAGACGGTCGGTCGAGGAAATCGTCATCCGAGCATCCTCGTGGCGGTGGACCTCCGGAAAGCTTTTGACACTGTGACGCATGAGGCGATCATCGAAGCAGCAGAGAGGCACGGAATCACAGGCCGCCCACTCAACTTTGTACGCTCTTTTCTTCAAGATCGCACTTTTTCCGTACGGGTAGACGGAGACGTAGGGAAGGTTTACCTAAACATGGTGGGAGTCCCGCGAGGCTCCATACTGTCACCCCTGCTCTTTAATTTGACGATGATAGGCCTGGCTCAGCGACTAGAGGCTATTACTGAACTGGGCTTCACCATTTACGCAGATGACATCACGTTATGGACTGCGTCACGACCGATTCACAATCAGCAAGAGACCCTGCAGGTGGCACTTGACGTTATTGACCACTACCTTCCACAAACTGGTATGCGGCCATCTCCAGAGAAGACAACGTACGTGGTGATCCGAGGCTCAGCGCAAGATGAAGCTGCCCTCACGCTCACTCTCGGTGGCGAACACTGCAGCGATAGGAAAAACCAGTGCGCGTTCTCGGGATACCTATTGATCACAAAGGCACAGCGGATGCGTGGCTCGCTGACCTTCGCAGGACGTGGCACAAGACTATGCACCTCATAAAACGGATCTGCTTCCGCATGGGTGGTGCTGGTACCGACGTATGCCGAAAACTTGTTAGTGCTCTGCTGACATCCCGAGCGATTTACGGAGCAAGTTGTTATGACCTGCTTGCTCGGCACTGGACAAAGCTAGAGGTACTCCACAGAGCAGCTCTTCGCATCACCACAGGGCTCCCGAAATACACACGTGTCGAGGAGCTGCATCGATATGCGAAGTTGCCTACCCTCCGTGCAACCATCGAAGCATCGAAGGCAGGCCACGAGGAGCGCCTGAAGCACACCAGACAAGGCAGGGCACTACTGGCCTACATGGGAAAGGACATATCAACTTTACCCCAACTGCCATCGGAAATTCCACCTCGGGATGACATTGCTGTCGTCGACACTACACCAACGCGTCGAAACATGGGCGCACAACATGCGCACCGTCGAGCAGCATTTGCTGCGCGTCATGCGCAGAGTCTGGCAGATGCTCCACCAAGCCAAGAACATGTGTACACCGACGCAGCTTTCGACCCACGCACCAGTGAGAGAGCAGTCGCCTACCACGTAGTCGGTTCTTGTGCGACACATTCTACGTTCATAACTGCTGATGCCGACGACCCAACTGAACATGAACTCCGGGCGATAGGCTGGGCAGTAGACCAGGTCTCAAGCAGCACGCATGCAAAACACATCGATATATACACAGACTCCCAATATGCGCTGCATGCTTGCAAGTCTCGCCACACAGCCTCATCAGAAGTTCTATTGGTCAAGCAGGCCTTCAGGCGTGCAGAGGTCCGCGGGGTCACTGCAACACTTCATTGGATCCCTGGTCACCAGGGCATCGAGGGAAATGAGAGAGCCCATGAGGCGGCGCGCGCCCTTCTTTCCAACCGCGTCATCTCCCGGGATCCTTCAGAGACCCTCAGCGCCAGCACAACTAGCACGACAAAAGGACCACCGTATGACCCAGACAGAGCTCTGAGAGTAGCAGCCAACCGACGCAAGAGGAAACTCCGTGCGAGTATCCCGCCAGACCCAAACCCACTTCCCGTGGGTCTTCCCAGGTCGGGGCAGGTGCTGCTGCATTGGCTCCGTTCCGGCTTCGTCCTTACACCGGACGTGCTAAAGCGGTGGCGGCATAACCGGCCACGCAGGGTGAGACGTCCTCCTTTCCCTTCTCCTGTCCCCCTTCCGTCGCAGGAACTTGGCCCCTCGACAGCCTCGGAGGACGAAGAAGCACCCCAGGAGCCGCACAGGTGTCCTGACTGCGGCGTGGCCTCGCGACCATCCGCAGCCCATTTGTTTTGGGAGTGTCAGCGCTACGCTAAGCATCGGGACCACCACCTGAGGGCGGTGCAAGTGTCGTCCTACGAGGAGCGGATTAGGCCGGCAACTGGATTGGCCGATTCCGGCAGGGCCATTCTGGACTTGCTCTTGGGTTTCGCCAAGGACACGCAGCTTCTAGGACGGCTCTAATTTCTCCTTCCCTCTCCCCTTCCTATTCCACATAATAGGCCTTCGAGCCATCCTACAATAAATACATTTTCATCATCATCATCATTTGTGACAGTAATTGTGCGCAGTCGTACATGGCTGTCCTGTGGTGAGGCCGCAGCTAACTGATTTGAAAACACCACAACGATGCAGTAAATCGTTATGTCCACAAGCAGCGAACACAAAGCTCATTATAAATATAGTACCACTTGTGCGTATCGCAAGGAACACGTGTGTAGGTGTGCGCTCTGAACTCAATTCTAGCTAATTGGTCGCCATCGTTTAAAAATGCGTTTCTGAGAATTAAAGTTGACGTATCACAACTAGTAATCTGCCGCGACGCGAAACGAGCTCAGTTTTGTATGTTCCAACTGCGATGTTATAATTTATGATCTTCACTGTTCTTCAGGACGGAAGCGTCTTTAACCTACGCTGGAAGGATGGACCTAAGGGGTGTGCCCGGAGACAAGGTGAACAACCGCAGAATATGCTCGGCGCACTTCACGGAGGTGGATCTTATGGACCGAGCGCGAAGCAGGCCGTGAGAAGCTATTCTGCGCATTGGCCATTAGATCAGTTACAATAAATGTTTTTTTACATCTGCGTACATGGCACACGATCCGTGTTTTGTTGCATTCTATAGTGCGTTGCACTGTCTGCTCCAATTCTGGTTTTCGCAAACGAACACAATAAAGTGAGTCCAAAGAACTGTTGTGTTGTAAAAGTAATTTTTAAGTATAATTTGGGCACATGCTTGCTTGATACTAATAATGAACGGGACTGCGTGCATGAAAACGCAAAAATTATTCACTGCGCACAAGCACGGAGCACGAATGCACGAATGGCACGGCCGGACAGGAGAGGAGCGCGGAGCACGCGCTTCGGTCCGGTGGTGCGTCTGATAGCGCCCGCGACAAAAAAAAAAAAAAAAAAAAAAAAGCGCGCCGCGGACAGCTAAACAAATAAAAAAAGAGCATTGCGCATGGAATGAGCGGAGGGTGAGGCGAGGCTTGCGAGGAGGAATAGGAAAGTCAAGAGGGAAAGGAGAAAAGAGCGGAACCACGTTATCATAAAAAAAGGAAGAAAGAAGTTCTATAGCGAAAGGGGAGGGTAAAAAATCGCACCGCTTTTCTTGGTTTTTTTCTTTTTTTCGCCACCGTAGTACCATCATCCATCCGCTAGGGTCTAACTGAAGTGCGCCTTGGCGCTAGCGTCGACTGAGTGTCTGCTATAAAAGAACCAATGGGAGCTATAGGAAGATTCACCCCCCTGGTGAATACGGGAGCGCGTGGCTTTCTTAAAGTCCCTATATAAGAAAAGTACCGCCATCCTTTGATAAACGCCGCTTCTCTCTCCTGTACCTCCGATTGGACGATGATAGCGCGCGCTTTTCACTTCTTTATATTTTCTTTTTTTACCGCCAAAGAGCCTAGTTGAAAGTCCTCTGCACAGCCGCAGTCGCCGGCAGCGGCGGCGGCGCGCGCCCGGCCTGAAAGCTTCAACGTGGACTTTCTAGGTGCGCCACCGTCGACTAGGCTTTCGCAAGCAAAAAGTAAAGAAAAAAAGCACGCGCTTTAGGAGAGGAGGCGGCGGAGGAAAGAGTAGATGGCGGTACTTTTCTGATATAGGGACTTTAGGCTTTCTATATCACCAGCGCCGTCAGACGGCAGCCACAATATCTGCGAGCATGCTCCGGGAGGGTAGGCTTCTTTCGTGCGCATTACGTCATCGTAGCGCGCGTGTTTTGTCAGCTAGCAGTTTTTTCCCCTCAATAGAAACCAAATCATGACACAAACCACGATTTTCACGCGTTTAATTCAGAACGTTGGGCTTCTTATGCTTGGCGTTATTGTAATTACTTCAACTTTTCACTTTGTTAAGTTTTCCTTCTGCTGTGTTCTTATCGTACAACGAACCGGCAAGGGAACACAAACATCCGAACTTTTATTTGGTGCAAGTTCAACAAAAGATTGATCCGTTTAGCAGAAGTATTAGTAAGCAGGAATAATTTTTTTCTTTGATGACGTTAGTATTTTGTCACACAACCCTTTGCGGAAACGACTGCTGCCATCCTAGAGGGCTGTGACGCGTACAGCGCTGGCACAAAGTCATGATGCGCTCGAAGGTCCTCCCATTCTTGTCGAACGGCTGCCCACAGCTCGTCCCCAGGTTTCGGGCGGACAGGTTTTCGCGCTATGGCTGCTTTGATGTACCCCAATATATTTTCGCAGATGTTCATGGCAGTGCCTTTGGCCCGCCAGGAAAGCATGCTGATTCTGCGATTTTCTATATGTTCCTTGACAACTTCTGCCGTGCAAACCGGCGCCAGGTCATGTTGAAACATAAAGTCGGCATCGGAAAAGACGCTGTGGGCGTAGGGCAGCAACACATTGTCCAAAATTTCTGTGCAGTATCGCTGCGATGTAAGGACACCTTCTATGCCATGCAGAGGCCCGAGACGATGCCTTGACACCGCGCCACACACGTTCACGCAGTTTCGGCCACTCGCGGCGACTCCCTGCACATTGTCTGGCTCGTAACTGCATGGAAATCGTATTTTTGGCCATCCTTCGCAAAATCAAACGTGCACTAAGAAAAGTTTCTTACCGTGTGCCTCTAGTTCGCCAAACTCGCATCCGTGGGTCTTGACGAGTTGTAAAATTCAACTCATCCGAGAAGATCACTCGGCCCCCGTCAGCTGCCATCCGTGAGGCGTGTGCTTCGGCAAACTGGAGACGTGACTTCTTGTTCAAAGCAGTGATGACTGGCTTTTGTGCAGCTACAGAATTTCGCAGTCAAGCACTTCGGAGGCGTCGCCGGACCGTAGCAAGGGAAGCGTCCACATCTAGCTGCTCCCGCACTTGCCTCGCGGACTGGAACGGGTTCTAGACGACAGCAGCTACCATAAGCGCGTCTTCATCCTCCGTCGTTGCCTTTGGTCGACGCCTGTGTGGGGCATCACAGAGTCGGCCTTCCTTACTGAATGCCTGAATAATCCTGTTGACGGTCTTTAGCGGCCTGTGCACGAGAGCACCGATGGAGCGCTGTGAATATCCCTTGAGCGAATATTGTATGATTTTCCACCTGTCTTCTTCGGGAACGCGAACCATGCTGAAATTCAGTTGCTGCTCTGAAAGATGCGGTAATGCGCAAGAATATATATACGCTCCTCAAAGACGGAAGCCGCTTTTTAAATACGCCCACAAGTGTCATGAGCATGCGTGGCCTGGCTACAGATCAACAATGATCTTGAGAACGCCCACAAGACATTACACATATTTTCAAGTTTATTGGTGTATCGTGAGGAGCGTAATGAGAAGTGCAACATCGTCACCAATCCCGAACCGTATGGCTACCTTATTGCGGTACGCGCGCAGCAGACGACACGCATTTGCTTGCGTGACGCAATGCGGGCGGCGGGAGAACTTGCGCACGCCGGACACACTGCGCATGAGCAATGATTCTCGTTTTAAGCGCTGAACCACGCTGTGAGCTCAGAAGGCCACGCGTTCCCGTGTTCACCCTCAAAAAGATTGCGACTGTACCCCAAAACGAAGCAACAGCGAGATGTTTTGGCTGATGAAGTCACAGAAAACGTAACAATATGACGACCGTAAGAGTGGAGCCACGGCCGCTAGATAAAAAAAAACTTTTTTTTTTCTGTTTTCTTCCCGCGGCTGTGGTCGAGCAAGCAATGTACTACACACGGCTCGCAGCGTGCTCGCTTGATATGACTTTAGTAAAAAAAAAGCCGGCAGATTCCAAGCCCTGTGTGAATCGATGTTATGCGAAGCAGTGTGCGCAGAGCCTACCAAGTCAACGAAATGACCATGCGAGGACCAACACTAGGCGGCTGTTTCATGACCTACATGGCACGCATGTCATCTTTTCTTCTTTCTTGGGTTTTACGTGCCAAAACCAGTTCTGATTATGAGGCACGCCGTAGTGGAGGGCTCCGGGTTAATTTTGACCACCCAGGGTTCTTTAACGTGCACTACAACGCAAGCACACGGGCGTTTTTGCATTTCGCCTCCATCGAAATGCGGCCGCCGCGGCCGGCATTCGATCCCGCGACCTCGTGCTCAGCAGCGCAACGCCTTAGCTGACTGAGCCACCGCGGCGGGTACGCATGTCATAAGATTCATACAATAACCTATGATTTATGTCCGAATCCATTTCCGTGGTTTTTGAGTGTTATTATTTTTCACTGGGTCATTTTTGCTGAGTCATGCTCATGACTTTGACTTCTACTATCATCCTTTAGGATTTCCTTCACTGAGTGCCCACGTCCGTGGGTACTCAGCGTGGGCTCAGCCGGCTTTTTGATTGTTAATCATTTTACCGATGATAAATAATCGTGATGGAAAAAGCACTACTAAAGCGGAGATTTAGCAAGAACACAGGACAAAGCACTGTTCTCGCTAAGTCTCCGTTTTATTTGAAAGAGCGTAAGATTGGGCGAGTAGGTATTCCATGTCTTGTACTTAATAGCGCATAAAAAGGGGACGAGGCACAGATGGACGACGCGGACACAGCGCTCCGTTTTATTATCGCTTTTTCCATCATGAACGTTTACCAACACGCCCAACTGACAGCTATTCTAAATCTTATTTCTGGTACGAAGGGCCCTTCTCCGTGCGTTGATAACGCCTCCCAGCAAATAAAAAAGCGTTTTGTCCTGCGTTCTTGCTAAGTATCCGTTTTAGTAGCGCTTTTTCCATCATGAACGTTTACCAACATGCCCAACTGACAGCTATAATAAATCATCGCCTCGCGATAATTCTGGCTAGCCGCACTCGGCAAGCCGCTGTCTCCGCACTATAACAGAACACTTATTGCTGCAAAAGTACTCATAACTACTTTTATGAAAGTTCATGCGAACGGAATAGCCAATATCAGGTTGCTCGCTCGCCTAAAAGCCTTCGCTTCTATACACACCAGAATAGGATGTACACTCTAGGTTATTTTGCAGCCAAGACGCCACACACGCAACACTTTATTCATGCAAGCACTCGGAATTAACCGTGGCTGAACCGCTGGAGAACCCTTATCTGCCAGTATCGTGGCATGTCACTTTCTACGTCACAGATACATTTCCGCAGATGGAGCCAAGGCTCCAGGCCAATATCGTCGTGGAGATATAACATTGTGCTATATATGACGGTGGTGGCCTGGAGCAGAGGTAGAAGACCTGGCTTCAAATCTGAAGGTCGTAAGTTCGAATCCTACTCCAGTCCACCACATTTTCAGGCATGGAGTGGTGCCTGACACCGGCAAGAAAAAAGGTTTGTCGCAGTTTCACCCGAAACGTGAAGCATCAGTTGCGATAGCAAATTAGTAGAGAGCTATACGGAGTAAGGATAGCAGTTAGCGTCGGAAATCTTACCCACCTTCTCGCCTCGCAACGTATTTATATAATTACGCATTTGGTGCCGCAGCTAAACGTCGCCTCCCATCCCTCCCTCCCTCCCGTCCTCCGCCCCACGGCCTTTCACGCGACGGAGGAAGTCGCGTTTGCTCCATATATGATGATTATAAAGGAGGAAATATACGCTTAATTCTGCAGCCCTTCAGGTGGTTGGTGGTGGTTAAAACTTATTTATTGTCCCTAAAATTGCTGCGAAGAGGCTCCGGCTGGTCGGAGGTTCTTGGCTTGCGGTGGGGGGCCCTCAGTCCAGGGCTCCGCTTGCGGCTGCCATTCTGCGGGCCCGGTCAATCAGACTTAGCTGATCGTCCAGGCTCTCGCTGGCCAGCAGCTCTTCCCATCACTCCGCTGTGGGGTGTTGTATGGGGGGTATTTCAGGGAGCACGGCCCAGAACGCGCGTTTGCTCTCCGACGTGCGTTCGCCCCCGTGAAAGCGCGCGTCCCTCGCGCCCTTTCACTCCCACCAACGCTTCCTAAAATTGCTCGCACATACAGCGACCGGATCGCGGGGACGATTTTATCATACGGAACCTCACGGCGACGGCGACGCCGACGGCAGAAATCTGCTTTGGAGTGCCCATATAATTGCTATCGCAAAAAAAATATATTGCCGAGAGCTAGTGGAGCTATACTAGTTCAGGTGCAACCAAACTAGGAAGGCCCACTAAGCTTCGTCAGTCACTCCCTCACCAGAACAGGAATTAGCCTCCCTGGTGCAGTATTCGGCCACTACATCCCTCATGCCTCCGACAATTAACCCATGGCCCTCAGACCCCAGCGGCTGCGGAGCACCTGACCAAGGCGGCGGTCAGACCTGCTACGCGGTAGAGGGTGCTAAGAATCTCTGGGTCCGGACAGGCCGCCAATGGAAACTGAACCTGGCAACGTTCAACACGCACACCCGCTCGAGTGAGGCTAGCCTAGCAGGGCTATTTGAAGAATTATCCGGCATTGCCTGGGATCTTATTGGTCTTAGTGAGGTTAGAAGAACTGGGGAGGCTTACACAGTGCTTACTAACGGCCACGTTATCTGCTACAGATGTCTGCCAGATAAGAAAGAATCCGGGGTAGGACTTCTAGTCCATAACAACATAGCGGGCAACATTGATGAATTCTACAGCATTAATGAGAGGGTAGCAGTCGTCGTAGTAAAGCTGATTAGGCGGTACAAAATGAAGGTAGTACAAGCCTACGCCCCAACCTCCAGTGACGATGATAAAGAAATAGAACAATTTTATGAAAGGTGCATTGAAAGCATTATGAAAGGAGCATTGAGAAAGGTGCAAACTCAGTATACTGTAGTCATAGCCGACTTCAATGCAAAAGTGGGGAAAAAGCATGTTGGTGAGCAAGCAATTGGCAACTACGGCATCGATTCTAGGAATACAAGAGGAGAGATGTTAGTAGAATTCGCGGAAAAGAATAGGCTCTGAATAATGAATACCTTCTTCAGGAAGCGCAGCAACAGGAAGTGGACCTGGAAAAGCCCTAATGAAGAAACAAGGAATGAAATAGATTTCATACTCTCTGCCGATCCAAGCATAGTGCAGGATGTAGAAGTGTTCGGTAAGGAAAAGTGCGGTGAACATTGGTTAGTGAGGTCTAGGGTTTCTCTCAATTTGAAGTGTGAAATTAGTCAGGAGGAAACAGGCCAACCTTGAGGCTGTAAGGGTAAAAGCAGAGCAATTCAGGCTGGTACTTGCAAACAAATATGCAGCTTTAGAAAAGGAAGATAAAGAAAACATAGAGGTAATGAATGAAACCGTAACTAGGTTGATCTCAGGAGCAGCAATTGAAGTGGGAGGTAAGGCACCAAGGCAGCCAGTAGGTAAGCTCTCCCAAGAAACAAAGGACCTAATAAAGAAACGACAAAACGTGAAAATGTCCCACTGAAGAGATCAGATAGAATTCGCTGAACTGTCAAAACTGATCAACAAGAAGAAAGTAAGGGATATTCGAAATTATAGCGTGGGAAAGATTGAGGAAGACAAATTATGGACGCAGCATTAAATCAGTAAGAAGAAAGCTTCGCATAGGACAAGGCAAGATGTATGCACTGAAAGATGAGCATCGTCAGCAATTTCGATTACACAGTAAAAGCAGCGGAAGAATTCTATACTGACCTGCACAGTACCCAAAACCGCCAAGCTACTTTCATTCGAAATAGTGATGAACCGGGTACAGAGGCTCCTTCTATAACTAGCGATGAAGTTCGAAGGGCCTTCAAAGACATGACCAGGGGAAAAGCTGCTGGAGAAGATGGAATAACAGTAGATTTAATCAAGGATGGAGGAGATATCATGCCTGACAAGCTTGCGGCCCTTTATACGCCATGGCTTCAACTTCAAGTGTACCAGAGAGCTGGAAGAACGCCATCATTATACTAATCCATAAGAAGGGAGACGTTAAAAAATTGAAGAATTATAGACCCATTAGCTTGCTTTTAGTATTGTATAACATATTCACCAAGATAACTTTCAATAGAATAAGGGCAACACTTGACTTCAGCCAACCAACAGAACAGTCTGGCTTCAGGAAGGGATATTCTACTATGGATCATATCCATGTCATCAATCAGATAATCGAGAAATCTGCGGAGTACTCTCAACCTCTCTATATGGCTTTCATAGATAATGAAAAGGCATTTGATTCAGTGGAGATATCAGCAGGCATAGAGGCATTGCGTAATCAAGGGGTACAGGAGGCATACGTGAATATCTTAGCAAATATCTACGATTCCAAAGCTACCTTGGTTCTCCATAAGAAAAGTAGAAAGTTACCTATCAAGAAAGGGGTCAGGAAAGGCGACACAATCTCTCCAATGCTATTCACTGCATGCTTAGAAGAAGTATTCAAGCTCTTAGACTTGGAAGGCTTAGGAGTGAGGATCAACGGCGAATATCTCAGCAACCTTCGGTTTGCAGTTGACCTTGTCCTATTCAGCAACAGTGGAGGGGAATTACAGCAAATGATTGAGGACCTTAATTGAGAAAGTGTAAGAATTGGGTTGAAGATGAATATGTAGAAGACAAAGATAATGTTCAATAGCCTGGCGAGGGAACAAGAATTCAGGATCTCGAGTCAGCCTCTAGAGTCTGTAAAGCAGTACGTTTAACTAGGTCAATTACTCACAGGGGACCCTGATCACGAGAAAGAAATTCACAGAAGAATAAAATTGGGTTGGAGGCGTTGCCAAATCCTGACTGGGAGCTTACCACTGTCGTTGAAATAAAAAGTGTACAATCATTGCATTCTACCAGTGCTAACATATGGGGCAGGAACTTCGAGGTTAACAGAGAAGCTCGAGAACAAGTTAAGGACCGCACAAAGAGCGATGGAATGAAAAATTTTAGGACTAACGTTAAGAGACAGGAAGAGAGCGGATGGATGACAGAACAAACGAGTATAGAAGATATTCTAATTGACATTGAGCGGAAGAAATGGAGCTGGGCGAAACGCACATAAAGAGACGCTATCCGTCTCAATGCGTTGGGGAGGCTCAAAACAGAGAGCCCCGCGGGACGCCGTCGAGCCAACCCGGGAGGAGAACCGCTGATGTAGCCCGTGATTGAGATCGGGCTGGAATGCGCTGTATCTGCTGCTCACAGCGGGGTCATATGGCAAGGGATTGCACCGTTGACAGGCCTCAGGCGAGAAGGGGAAACAGTAACAGCGGTCGCTCGTGAGCGTACGATCGGCCGAACCCTTGTCAGCTCCCTGTGCGTACCGGGCGAGCTGTGATGCTGGTGCGCACACGCCGTTTATTCCGATCACCCATGCTGGTCGCGAATTTGCGGCGCTACTGGACTCGGGCGCTAGCGCCTCGTTGTTAGGCGATGAGGCTTTCTCTCATATGAGCAAGCCCGCAGTGCGCTTCAGAGACAGCCGAACGACTTTTAACCTTGCGAAAGGCGTGGCCCACTCGGCAGGTGCCGCAAGGATGACGGTCAGATAGGGGGAACGACTCAGACGCACGCGTTTCATTCACCTCCCAGGGCTCAGTGTTCCTGTGATTCTCGGACAGGACTTCCTCCTGAAAACGGCTAGATGCCTGTATCCAATCCAATTATGGGTATCGCAATCGCGATCAAACGTATGCCCCCTAGCAACTCAGCCTACCCACGAATCATATTTACCGACTCCATGGCGGCTTCCAGAAAATTGTTGCACAACGATTTCCCGGCGCACATTTCCACACTTATGCAAGAGCACCTACACGGGCCTTTAGAAATCATCTGGATACCTGGTCACGACGGGATGCCGGGAACTGAAAGAGCTAATCAGCTCGCCTGCGAGACTCTGAACCAGGCGCCCGACATTCCGCAACCATCCCAGACGACAAGGTGGGCTCCTCTGCTTCTGCGGCCTTATCAAGATGCAAGGCGAAAGTTTCCTAAGCTTAGCAAAGAGCTCACCCGTGATCAGGGTGTACTCATTCGTCCGGCCCAGAGTGAAACACTCCCTACGCCAGCGCGAATGCACCTCCTCCGCGGGCTACTACCTGAGGATCCACCACCGTGCCGACACTGAGGCGAACACCCGAACACATCCCATATCCTCTGGTCCTGTGGACCGCCCCCACCTCCCTTGCCTGCCCCTACAAATATTTCCCTTAAACCCCATGCCGGGTGGCTGGCAGAAGCCACCAGCACCGACGACCAACGGTACCTTGTGGCGTTTATCGGTGATGCACTGAAGAATGCCGCAAGCGAGGCTCTGGACTGAGGGCCTTTTCACCACACCACCAAACATGAAAATAAAGTTTCTCTCTCTCTCTCTCTCTCTCTCTCTCCTGAAAACCAGGATCGCAGTTTACATTGCGAATGGCGGCTATCGTGACGGACCTTTTTCCTCGCTTAAGCCGTTCATCAGCCCGCCGGCGCCTACTCTTGCCTGTGCAGAAGAGGCGTTCGGACCGTGTCGCGCGCATGCTCCTAGCCCCCATTGGGAGGGAGCGGCACGGCACGTTAAGGCACTACATCCGTTGGCCACCAGTGCGGTTTACTTGGGTGATGCACAAAAGGCTCGTTTGTCGGCGCTATTACGCCAATAGGATGAGCTATTCACCGATCTAGCTGGCTGCACCGATCTAGTGAGCCCGTCAGCCTGCCCAAGAGGCTGGTGATTGACGGTTTGTTGGATGAGAAGCTAGCGACGGACATTATCCGACGCTCTTCCAGTGCTTGGGCGTCTCCAATTGTGTTGGCGCCTAAGAAAGATGGCAGTCAGCGCCTTTGGGTAGACTACCGCCGTCTGAACGGAGTGACTCGAAAGGATGCCTATCCGCTCCCGACGATTAGCTCCATTGTAGGAAACCTGGGCAGTGCGAGGTACTTTACTATACGCTGGATGCCTCCAAAGGTTAACTACAGGTCCGGATGGATGATCGTGGCGGATGCAAGACCGCGTTCACGTGCCACAGAGGGTTGTTCGAATTTACTCGTATGCCCTTTGGTCTTTGCAATGGTCCGGCGACCTTTCAGAGACTGATGGACCGTGCTCTCGGAGAAGCCAAGTGGTCACAATGCTTATGCTACCTCGACCACATCGTGATTTATTCACGCACCTTCGAAGAACACTTGACCCATGTGGCCGATGTGCTCGAGAGGGTATGGGCTGCCGGGATGACTTCAAATCCGGCGAAAGCCCAAGATCACGCAGACTCGAGTTCATTTACTCGGGTTCACGCTAGGCGGCGGCTCCATTGAGCCAGACAGGGAGAAACTTCGAGCAATCCTCGATTTCCCTGCGCCAAATGACGTACGCAGCCTGCGCCGCTTTTGGGGAATGGCATACACTCTAAAAAAAAAGGGAGTGAGAATGGAGCAACGGGCTCTGTTCCTCCTTCAGTCCTGCGAGTTCCTCCTTCGAGCAAGGTTCACGCGCTGCGCCCTCTTGCGGCAATCGTAAATGGAGGAACTTTCCTCCCTTAGCGCGAGCACCCCGGGACCTGAAAATGAGTTGCGCCGTGATCCCGTGTAGTGTAGCGCATTGCGATTTCATCAGCTGCGACTGATCGGTTCCATCTCTACGAGCACCATAGGCGATCACTTCACCCACTGACTGTGTTTGAGTGCCTTCAATGTGCTGCCTGGATACTTCATCGCGCAACGATGCGCATGCGATGTCATGAACGTCGGTGGAGGAAGGTTGATCGCAAAACAGGCAAGTTATTTTATTCTCGATCATTGGTATGCGCATACGAATTGCTCTCAGCAATAGGCTATACATTTTAGACGCAGCCCTGTTAGACAGTATTTACTGCACCGAGATGCAAGCAAGACCTTAAAATGTATTGGTAATCTAGATCTTCTTGCTCATGTAGGGGATAATGCTTAAGGATATTTCTTTATTCTCGCGGTACATGCGGCTGTCGTGCGATTATGATTAGTGCGAAAGTGCCTATTAAGTTGTGTTAACAAAAAACAAATATGTGGAAACGCGTACGTGTAATGAAAGCGGTGCAGAAAGTGACCGATAGTACCCCGAAATCGATCGCCACTGAAATTTATGGCCGCAGTGGCTATGGTGCTTTATTTCCTTATGGTCGCGGCTTCGACTCCGGTTCCTGTGGCCGATTGCGGTGGGGGCGGAATTTGAAAGCAACTGTAGTCTCTTGTCAAGTTTTTATGCAAATCGTAATTATCAGCCTTACTTTGCCGTGCCAGTCCTTAAAAGCCTATACATAGTTGTGTTATACATCTACTGCTTGTAATAAATTATCGACAAGCCCAAATTGCCATTTAAGAGTCTGTCACCTTTTACTAGCTAATAACATAATAAATCTGCACAATTCAAAAGTACTGCCATCCAATGATTTTTAAAGAATCGCACTACAATGATTAATAACGAAAGTAATATAATTAACATATAACAAAAGTAAAAACAAATATACTATGATGAACAAAAGCACACTACCTGAGCAAGAAACTGTTTTAAGACTGTGGAAGAAATAAGCAGGTGTCTGCCACAGTTACAATAAGGCATCACAATAGTCTGATCAAATACATTATGGTTCTTCCAGAAGCAAAAAAAACAAAAAGTACACTTCTACAACATTGTATGCAAAGCCAACTAGCAATACGTACAGTGGCACAGTTGATGTCTGCAAATCAATACATAGCAATTCTTTATTGTAACTTGCCTTCCAAATAAAATCGACCGTGGTGACTATTATCCATCTGTAACACTCAAAGATGCAGGCAATATGGCACATAAATAGAAAGCATGCGGCACCTAAAGGGGCCATGACAAACCACAGCCTTCAACAGCGCACCACATGCATTTCTATGCGTTCCACCTTGTCAACCCGGGTTCAATGTCACCAGCAGCCATAAGAAAAGATGGGTTTCGGCATGTGTGCATCAAAGCATTGTTCAGAAGTTATATCTTGACAAATAAGCAAAACAGCGGCGATTAGCCATTTTTTCAATGTGCAGAAACGATGCGAAAGCCAGCCATTGAGCATCCTGAAGGGAAGGTGCCTGTGACATATAAATGCCAGCAGAAGTATTTGCCGTTCGGATCCACTTTTAAGTGCCTTTTTGTGCCTACATGAAAGTGAACTTTGAAGAGTGCTGGTTTCTCAGTGGCTTTGGGATGCCTGAATGCCAAGTACACCATGCAATGAGGGTTGCCTTCAGGAATGTACTCAGCATATATTTGGGGAAGCAGCCGAAAGAGGCACCATTTTTGGCTTGCTGATCCCCTAAGGCTGGCTTTGACACTACGAAATGCGTCCCTAATGGCAGGAGGTATGGCCTTTTTGTCATGAAAGCCATACTTGAAGGACAATGTTTTTCCAAGGTCCTGCTTGCGGATCACTCCGTCAGCAACTAAACCTTCCAAAACGTGGGGAAGAACACAGTCAATACCCCCTTCAAGTATGTCATGCATGGCATCAGGAGGTAATTGTTCAGTGACATCAAACTCTTCAAGGCCTTGCAATGGCGATACATTTGTAATGCCGTACAAGGGCCCATTTATAGCTGGGTCAAGTGTGAATGCTTTAAGGTGGCTCTTGTGTGCTGCACTTGTCCTCTCGATACAGTCATCCAAACTATGCAGCATCCGCAATTGTCTGTGCTGAGCTAAGCAGTAATGGCAGACTGTGTAGCTGCTAAAGCAGCACTGGAGACCTGCCAAGAGGTGCATTGAGAGGTTATCTCCCGAGAATGCCACAGTCACAACATTAAAGTGCAGACTGCCAGTGCCCCCTCCATTCTTTTATATTAAATTTAGGTCTTGCACGAGTGGCAGTAGCACTTAGGCCAGGCCATGTCGTAGCATGACACGGTACTCCACAACTATAAGCAAGTGAATGGCACTGAGTTTTGACCGATGCCGAGGATGCAGATTCAAAATAGAAAAGTTAACTGGTAAAATTTTGTGCCGTCCAGCAGCACCACCAAGAGGGTTTACAAGCTCCAGCTCATCAGTGTACAAAAGCAGAATTATAGTGCCATGACTGGCATCCTGTGCAAGCTGACGGTACTGACTGAATGCATTGCCATCAGCAAAGTCATAGAGCACATCTTGCGATTTTGACACAGACTGTGAAATGCATTCTAGCAAGCCCTCGCATTTCAGGAAATTTGTTAACAGTTTAGAGATAGAAATATAACATGTAAAGTCTTTGTAACTGCCAGTCTGCAGTGGCATCTGAGTAGCTTCAGTGTAAATAAAGTGCTCCGAAATATATTTTTTTTCTCATGCGAGTACTTGTCAAGTCGGAAAATATATTGACAACAATATCCGCAGCATTCAGTTGGCATGCCAGGTTTTCTATTGTGCACGGTGCAACATTTTTTCCTCTAGGAGCTTTGCAGTTTTTTTGAACATCTCTTCTATGGCATCATAAATGAGGGCTTTCACAAGGGCGAAAATTTCATCTGTGGTACTCAACGGTAGCTGCAACTTTTCCGTGATTCTGATGTAGAACATCGCTATCTGCTTCCCTGATTGTCGCAATGAAGTCAAAGTTCGAAGCAGTGTCATTACTGTTTGTATGTGATGAAGTTGAGGCATCAGTTACTGATGAAGTTGAGGCATCAGTTACGATGCATTTTCTCCAGTTGCTTCACCACAGCCAAAGTCAGGTGTATGCTCATCGGCGCTAATGCCAGCGGCCTTTGTGTGAAAGCGATACACGTGCTTCTTGTAGGCGAAGTAACGGCGAAATGATGCCGCGCAATTCTCTATTCCACATAATACGCAGAAATACGGCTAACAAAAATGGGGACGTCTTCTGAAATGTTCCACTACAGCGATATCTCGCTTCTCGCCTTCAGGCACTGAGGACGTGACGGCCGCATTTAGGTGGAAAGTAAAAACGCTCGTATAGTGCATTGGATGCACGTTTAAGAACCTCGAAAATACATTATAGAATTTCTTTCTATGCTAAACTATAATGTACGATATAGATTGTTCAATAGTTCTTTTTGTCTCAACATCTATACGCATGTATGCTGGGACAGTGCCTCCTTTATTTTTAGAAAAATAGAGAAGGCGCTGGCTGGGAGTGACATCGTCGACGCAGCACCGGCAACTAGGAGAGCGCTTTTCAACCGGGTCGTACCATTCGAAAGGTAAGTAATCGTGCTTGCTAACTTCACTCGCATTGTGCGTGCTCCTCGTGTGTGCACAGAGTGCGTGAGCGTAGGAAATGGTACTCCCACGACAACAGTAATACCTGTGCTGATGCTTGCTCACTGCCGGTTGGCAGAATTATGCAAGTTATGCAAGTTTGTTGCCTCAATGCAAAAATGAAAATCTTGATAAGCGTCTTCTTCCGATGAGAAATATTACGTTCGGAAATAATCGTGATCATGTGCGCCTGTGCGTGAGCTCCCCCTTTTCTGCTGAAGTTGCATAATAGCGACCCATGTGATTTTTCACCGATTCTTACTGCAATCCCGTTTCCTCGCTTATAAATGCTTCGACGTCGTAAATAATCTCTGCTTATGAGGTTTTCGGTTTACGAGCAGTTTATGAGAAAAAAATCACAGCTTGTTACTAGTACAGCTTACTTTTTAAGACAAGGCGTGTTGACATAACTTATACGCAACTAAGCATGACGGGAAAGTTGCTTATGAAAGAAAAAAGAAATGAATAGTTATGTAAAGAAACATTTTTTGTGATGTGCTGCTCCTGCGTGTGTTGAAAATTTTACTGAGATGAAGGGGCCCTATTATCATGTGCACTGTTGCCACCCTGCACTAGTGCAAACATTGTTTTCGTGACTATTTTTAGGTGCTCCTCGCAAGTGTTCACCATGTGACAGCTTTAATGGGCTACTGCTATAAGTCAACACATAATTTATTTTGTAGTGGCGAGGCTGTGACCACATAACGAAGGGGACTCCTTGGCTATGGCCGCTCTGGTGCAACGTGTAATCTGGATGGTCGAGTCAGGTATATATGAAGTGTACGTGTCCCAAATAGTAGGATCTCAGTATCATTCGTTGATAAGTTAGTCGACGTATTACTCAACACAGCTTACTAAATTGACTAAATATTTATGCAACTTGCTGCTTATTTGTGTTCATAGCTGTTTTGCATACATTATCACGTTCTATAAGAAAACTAGACCGAACATGTTGTGATGAGTATTTTTTTTTCAACAATCGCTTGGCTGCGATTAACATTTCATTTTTGCTAAGTACACAGTGTGTTCATTACTTTTTATTTTGTTTTCGTTGTTTTGAAACTTTTTCATGCTGTAGCTTTTATTTCCGATTTTCATCTGTTTATGCTACACGCTTGTGCGTATCTGCGTATGTAAGAATTCAAAGTGTAGTGGGCCAAATTTGTCCCAGGTCTAAGCGCACGGCGTGCTTAGCATTGTTTAACATATTTACAATTATTTGTCTTGTTCCCAGAATAAATACAACTGGCAAATGCACATTTGACGAGCTTGGAACTTCTTGAAATGATACATGAAAGCCAGTATTCACTGTGCTGCAGCTACTACACCAGTGAGGTGTTTTCTAGTAAGCTTGGTATTTTATTTTATATTCATGGCAAGCTATTCCGATGCATGCAAGTAGGCATTGTAGCAGTTGCGAGTCTGTCCAGTTACATTGTTTTTCACTTTACGTCAATACAGCATAGACTGCAGACTTAGCTGGTAAATAGTTCAGTGTATTGATACTGTCTCATTAAAGAAACACACTACTTCGCACATAGTGCTTAAATTTCTGCTTGCTCTTATGGCATTTGCTGGTTATTGCCCCCAATGTTGCTCATCAAATACATTTGATTTCAACATGACCACACAGAACATTCTGATTGACACTAGTGTAATTATAATAGCGATAATCAACCAGCCAAGGCTTAATTCTACAGCTCTCAAGAATTATTTCGAATACTTCGGGTTCCTTTCCATGTGTTCTGTTTCATCCTGTGTTTCATCAGCACAGTGGGCAGTCCTTTAAAATTATTCATTCTACTTGGCGCTGTTCAGGTAGAAAATGTTAACCAGCAAGTCCAAATTATAATGCTGTCGGTAAGACTTCTATTACTGGGCGGATGAATACAAAGTGCTATATGTAATTGTAAACATATTTTTGACAAAAATACCGGTGTCTAGAACAAGCACCATATGCACTGCAACTCTTATAGTGTTAAGTTGGGTAGGCAAGTATCTATGCTAAGTATACTTGCGCATATACTTTCTACATATTAGCTAGTATTTTAGCTACATGAAAGAGCGTATGTTGTGACTGCTGAAGTCAAATTTATGATTGATGTGCCTGCCTGTTTTTGTTGTGCACTTACTGCTGTGGTGTCTTAAGCATTGTAGCCATGTGACAACTGAAGTATTGCAACAATGTGTAAGCTAGCTTGCACCTACTATTGCTACAGTATGCCAACAGATACCTATCACCATATTTGTGCATTTTCTGAGAACCAGCTGTGTTGGCTATGTGCAATTTGTAGTATCCTTATGAGTTTGCCGGTCAGTTGACGTAACTTTTGATAACATGTACAACATAAATGCTGTTAAAAAGGGACTTTTTATTTTGATGGAAGGATTCAAAATAACATTAAAACTGGATGTGTGCTTATATCTTGCGCAAGTCCTATCAGAGGGAAGGCGGAAGTTGTAATACAAAGGCATAAAATCACGATAAACAGTATTTGCATTAAAAAATGTGGATAAGCACAGACTAATTTCGTTCCCTTGTCATCAAGAAAGGGTGCTTTTTCATGCATTGATAACGGGGCTGGCTCACACGTCTCGTTTGTGTGGTATGCCTCACTGATTTCTCTTGGCACTCTTTCCCCGTTTGTGAAAACCGATGAACAATCTTAATCCAGCCTGAAGCCCTATCATGACAATGCACGGCCATGTTGAGCGAGCATACTGGCCTTTCGAGTGAAATGTGATTTATTTGGCACGTATTTAGATAACAGCCAGTCTGTCCTGCATACATTTGACCACGTGTGAAAGGAATACAGCACACTGCCACGCACACTAGACAAATTTGGTGGTATCCTTAACCAAGCAAACCTCGCTTGCCTGCTCCCCTTTCTCAATTCACTTGTGGACTGTTGTGCATAGCAGCCCACAGGTGAAGTGAGAAAGGCACCCAGGCAAGCGAGGTTTGCTTAGTTAGAGATACCACCAAATTTGTCTTGTGTCCGTCAGTGCTAGTGTGGTCTATTCCTTTGATCATCTGTATATTTGGTCAAATGTACATGGGGCAGACTGGCCGGCTGGTGCCTCAACATGCATCCAGGAGAACCCGTTAATCATCACATTTCACTCGAAAGGCCAGTATGCTCGCTTAAAACACTGTGTCCGTGTCAATTGTGTGCGCAAAAAGATTTCACTATGAACCAGCAAATGCCATAAGAGCAAGCAGACATTTAAGCACTATGTGCGAAGTAGTGTGCTTCTTTAATGAGACAGTATCAATACACTGAACTATTTACCAGCTAACTCTGCAGTCTATGCTGTATTGACGTAAAGTGAAAAACAATGTAACTGGACAGACTCGCAACTGTTACAATGCCTACTTGCATGCATCGAAATAGCTTGCCATGAATATAAAATAAAATAGTAAGCTTACTAGAAAACACCTCACTGGTGTAGTAGCTACGCACAGCGAATACTGGCCTTCATGTATCATTTCAAGAAGTTCCAAGCTCGTCAAATGTGCATTTGCCAGTCGTATTTATTCTGGGAACAAGACAAATAATTGTAAATATGTTAAACAATGCTAAGCACGCCGTGCGCTTAGACCTGTGACAATTTTGGCCCACTACACTTTGAATTCTTACATACGTAGATACTGCGCGAACGTGTAGCATAAACAGATGAAAATCGGAAATAAAAGCTACAGCATGAAAAACAGTTTCAGAACAATGAAACCAAAATAAAAAGTAATGAACACACCGTGTACTTAACAAAAATGAAATGTTAATCGCAGCCAAGTGATTGTTGAAAGAAAAAATACTCATCACAACATGTTGGGTCTAGTTTTCCTATAGAACATGATAATGTGCGCCAAACAGCTATGGACACAAATAAGCAGCAAGTTGCATAAATATTTAGTCAATTTAGTAAGCTGTGTTGAGTAATACGTCGACTAACTTATCGACGAATGATACTGAGATCCTACTATTTGGGACACGTACACTTCATATATACCTGACTCGACCATCCAGATTACACGTTGCACCAGAGCGGCCATAGCCAAGGAGTCCCCTTCGTTATGTGGTCACAGCCTCGCCACTACAAAATAAATTATGTGTTGACTTATAGCAGTAGCCCATTAAAGCTGTCACATGGTGAACACATGCGAGGAGCACCTAAAAATAGTCACGAAAACAATGTTTGCACTAGTGCAGGGTGGCAACAGTGCACATGATAATAGGGCCCCTTCATCTCAGTAAAATTTTCAACACACGCAGGAGCAGCACATCACAAACAATTGTTTCTGTGCATAACAATTCATTTCTTTTTTCTTTCATATGCAACTTTCCCGTCATGTTTAGTTGCGTATAAGTTATGTCAACACACCTTGTCTTAAAAAGTAAGCTGTACTAGTAGCAAGCTGTGATTTTTTTTTTCATAAACTGCTCGTAAACCGAAGCCCTCATAAGCAGAGATTATTTACAACGTCGAAGCATTTATAAGCGAGGAAACGGGATGGCAGTAAGAATCGGTGAAGCACATGGGTCGCTATTATGCAACTTCTGCAGAAAAGCACAGGTGCACATGATGATCATGATTATTTCCGAACGTAACATTTCTCATCGGAAGAAGACGCTTATCAAGATTTTCAATTTCGCATTGAGGCAATAAACTCGCATAACTAAATGCTGCCAACCGGCGCTCAGCAAGCATCAGCACAGGTATAAAGGGCGAGACACACGATGCGATTTTGCGTGCGATTCGTCGTACGACGCGCCGCATCGGCCGCCGCACTCAACAAGTTTTCAACATATTCTCCTGCAGGCGGCGGCGGATCGCCGCCGCCGCATGCGATCAACCAGTTGGATATAGTCGTACGACTACGCGAACGGTCGGACGGCCGCAGCCAATGACAGCGCGGCATCGATATGACGTATCCCCCAACCTGTGGCATGCTGCGACTTCTCGGAGGACGCCATTTCCCCGTTTGATTTTGAGCAGTGCTGTCTGAAGTTGGTTTTTTTATTCTATCGTTGTAGCAACATGATGAACGCCGCCGTAGATCGAGCTAGCGAGAATGAATTGCTCATTTCGTTAGTCCGCGGCCATCGCTCGTTGTGGGATCAAGCAAGCCAAGACTATAGGAATGCATCACTTCGCAACGCAAGCTGGATTGCCGTCGCCAAGGGCCTAGGCCTATCGGGGACGAACGGTAAGTGCTCAATGTGCAAAAACTGCCAAACATGGCCAACATGCTTTGGTCGCACCAAGCAAGAACCGATTAACGACGAATTGCCTGTACAAAAAGCAGAACAGCGCGGTTCGCGTGTCGCTGCTTAGCTCGATGGAGATCGCGGGAGGGCCGCGGTGGCTGCATTTTTCGTGGTCAACCCGTGGCTCATAATCAGGCTGATCCGCATTGAAAACTCTGTAATAATAATAAAACAATTACAACGCGTCAAGACGGGACGTGCGCGGGAACGAGGTGAATTCTTTTTTATGTGGTGTAACCGCGCAGATAATTGTCATTTGATCTGCATGTGTCCCGTCTAATCGGATGCCCGTTTCATGAGTTCCGCAAACACGTTTGTTCGTTTTGAAATTCCATTTCGTTTACGACATTAATTTACTTAAGTTGATGTTACAGATAAGCCTAGCAATGAGCTAGATTTTTTTTTTTTTTTGTAGTGATTCCTTCCGTGCGAATTTACCCTACCCTTTTTACGGCCTATGATCCCGGCGGAGCTCCGCTCCCACTACTACGCGCTAAAAGGAACGGCATGTGAAGGGAATTGTTAAATTATTCTGTCCCAATACCGAAAAAGTAGCGGTTGCATACACCGGGTAAATGAATGTTCACATAGCAAAGTGATGTCATCGAATGCAGAGCCGGCCACAAGCTATTTCAGAGTATGCAGCTCACAAACAGGTTACATTCTCTATCGGTTTTGCCGACAAATCCTATAATTATGTTTAACTATGGGTTAGTCCAGGGCAGATGCATCGGTTGTGAAGTAATCTTGTGTTTATTCTGTGCTCCAGAAAATTTCGGTAGGGGGTCAAAAAGAATTTATGGACTAGCATGTGAACATTTATGTACAGGTTATACTATAGTGCTACTAACTCTTCTGATTTAGAGAATATGTGTCAACTGTGTCTTCTCTTCGCAGACGAAGTCCTCAAAATTAGCAGGAGATGGAGGAATCTGCGAGATACTTTTGCAAAAAAGCTCCGGGACTCAAAAAAGAAGAGTGGTGCAGCCGCTGGAGAGCCGACGTCAACATGGAAGCATTTTGACGATATGCTTTTTCTGCGAGACATTCTGGAGCCGCGACAGTATGTAAACAAATATTTACTAAAAGCATTATCTTTAATGCATTATATTTCTAAACAAGTCAGGGGGTCACATGAATATAAACTGAAGCAGTGAACAGTAGGCATACCTTCAGTTTCAAAATCAAGTTTATTTTCATTCTGTAAAATATACACGAAGACACGACATGAAAATACGGACATGAAAAAGGAAAGGAACAAACAAGGGCAGGAAGGTAGCAGCGCGCATTTTTCTTTGCCCTGAGCACACTTTTTTGGGATACATGCACATTTTATTTACAGTTATTCATGTCTCGGCAGACTACATTGTGAGCAGCAAGCTCGGCTATCCCTGTATTGAGAAATGCATCTTTAAGCGCATGCTTGATCTAAATGACACCTGGCACGAACGTGCCCAAGACGCTCATTGCATTTTCTTTGGAGAGCTCACAACAGGTATCATTTAGAGCAAGTCGACCGTGGTATTCAAGTCAAGTTGCATTTGTGAATATGAGGGTATGAAGCAACAGTGTTTTGAGATCAGTGGCATTGCCTTTGCCAATATAGGCTGCTTTAGGAAGTTGTCAAGATAAACTTGCTTGGTGAAAGCAAGTCCTCTGCATCATCATCTGCCTATTTTTATGTCCATTGCAGGACAAAGGCCTCTCCCAGCGATCTTCAATTGCCAGTCTTGCACTAGATAATTCCAACTTGCACCTGCTAGCTCACAGCTAGCAGGTGCATGTTGGAATTCAGATAGCAGTGCAATGGCCTGCCCAGCTCCATTCTTTCTCCTAGTGTCAACTAGAATATCGGCTATCCTTGTTGGCTCTTTGATCCAAAGCGCTCTCTTAACATTACGTACAACGTTTTCATTCCATGGCACTTCGCACAGTCAGCTTGTTCTCGAGCTTCTTTTGTTAACCTCATTTCTACCCCATGTGTTAGCACCAGTAGAATGCAATGATTGTACACTTTTCTTTTTAACAACAGTGGTAATCTCCCAGTCAGGATTTGGTAATGCCTGCCATATGTACTCAAATACGTTTATTATTCTGTAAATTTCCTTTTCATGATTAGAGTCCCCTGTGAGTAACACTTTCTCGGTTTAATGTCCTCAATCATTTCTTGCAATTCATCTCCAGTGTTGCTGAACAGGACAGTGTCATCTACAAACCAAAAGTTGTCAAGATATTCGCCACTGATCCTCACTCATAAGCCTTAATATTTCCTATACGCATGCAGTGAATGGCATTGGATTGTCTCCTTGCCTGACCCTTCTTATAGGTAATTTTCCAGTTTTGTTATGCAGGAACAAGGTAGCTATAGAATCTTTAGATATTTTCAAAGATATTCATGTATGCCTCCTGTGCTCCTTGATTACGCAGTGCTTCCATATAGTGCCTTACATTGCCAGAAAAGGGCAGTACAGGTACCATCACAATTTCTTTATTGTTTGCATTTTATAAGTTCAACAGAATTGGCAGGTATCTGTATGGAAACAAGTGAGTCAACATTTCGACAGTTGGGCTTGTCTACATCATGGCAGCAAGTTGAGCTGTAGCCCTGGTGAAGACAAGTCCGCTTGTCAAAAAGGCATTATGTATCAAACACTTGTGCAGTATAAGCACAATTTCCAAACCAACAAAGTGAAATTTACAGTGTGTTCTTTTGCAGAACGACCACGAACATGGAGATCTTCAGGGATGACTCTGCGGAAGAAATCCTCAGCCAATATTCCGAAAGCCCATCGGAAATACTTCTGCCCATGGTTGAAGGACGTCACACAGACACGACACACATAAACACTATCAATTCTCTCCCTTCTACCCCTAGTGGTCTTTCAGGCTCTGCATCTCATTCTTCCTCTCATCGATCATTTCCTTCTTTGCCTTCTCCACAGACTGTCTCTACTGCCTTTTCACTCAACACACCCACCTCTTCCCTCGAAAAGACACCAAAAACAAAACGCAAGAAAGACAGCACAGACAGACTTCTTGAAAACATTAACAACGAGCTACACATACCTATGTCGAACAATGAACACTTTTTATTATCACTAAAAGACCAGTTGGATAAGGTGCCAGATAACCTTTTAGGATTATGCAAGATCCATATACTGGACATTTTAAACCACTATGAAGCTGGAATTGTTCCCACGAACTTGGTGCCATTAAAGCCTCCTCAAGGAGAGTAGACTATCTAGGCTGCAAATGTTCATTTATTTATGCTTGTTGCCTGTGTTATTTATTTGGTGCATTTAAATAAAGGCTCCCTGTATTATGGATCAACCTGTATTTGTATGTGAACTAAAGGAAAATGTAGTTTCACCCGAAAGGTGAAGCATCAATTGCGATAGCAAATTAGTAGAGAGCTATTCGGAGTAGGGATAGTTTTATCGGCTGCATAAACTTGGACACATTCGCTTACTAACTGAAGTAACAAGCGTGGTGTCAGCGCGCACAAGCAAACATACGTAGATCATACTCAATGACCACAGACAACTCAAAACGCTGGCAGCAAGCGAAAGGTTCGTGCGGTCTATCGCTTCAACGGAAACAGCGGCGAATGGACAGCACGTACAAAGGTCAGAGCCGTGTGGAGATCGCTTTTAAGAGACGGTGCGGGCGACCGCCACAGTCGGGCAAAGTACAAGCCCCCTCCCTCCCGCGCTGCCTTCCCGCTTTCTTGCTTTCGCGTGGGAGATTGAGTGGCCAGTTCCCCTTGTGCACGGTGGCAAGATAAGCATTTGGTGCCGCAACACAGCGTCGCCCCGCCTCCCTCCCATACCCCCACGGCCTTTCGCGCGACGGGGGTCACATTTGCTTTCCAAGATAGTGCACATATGGCGCGCAGCGACGATTTTATTGCCCTTGGACTTTATACGGAACCTGATGGCGACGCCGCCGGCAGAAATCCTGTTGAAGTATCCATATAATTGCTATCGCACTAAAACTACTGCAGCTGCATGGCAGTGGTGACAATTCACAACTTTCACAGATGGTGGCGCTTTGTGATCGACGTGGTGATGAGCCTTGGTAGAATATGCGACTGTTGCATTTTCAGGCACAGAAGTCTGAGCTACTTTTCTATCAATGCCTTTCCAAAGTAGAAGTGTGGGATAGTCAAGGAAAACATCTTTGCGAACTAATTGCCAGAACACTACAAAAATGGATTGAGACAGAAAGCTGCACATGGCTGGTTTATATGCAAGGCACTTGATCAGATTCCATTTCTAGCGAAACATGACAGGTAGCTGCGCTTGCATTGTTTACAATTGTATGCATTTAAATATTTAAAACTCGGGTCCATTCATCAATCAGTCCATTTATTTTGTCCCACAGAGATAGGAGCGCCGAATAAAAGCTGCCATTTGGCAGCCTGATGAGCCCGCTGGCCCCATTACAAGGGTTCACAGCAGCAGAGACAAAATTAGAAATCGTATCAAATATAAACACAGTAGAGATTACACTGTTCAAGTAACAAGGTAGAAAAAATAATACAAAAAGTATCTATACTATCAAATTATGCTCTCGAATTTACAACTTTGAAGTGTAACTTGCTTGAAGCACAATAAAAATATTTAACAGAATAAATTATTGAGATGACACAACATGTAGCACAAGCACTGCATTCAGGAGTTGAAAACTTGCAGTAGGTACCATCCATATTGCGCCTCTCTTTGTCTTGTAATCTTTTTTTCTTCTAAACAATAAAGCGCTGTCAAATTTAAATCGTGCATTTAATCTAAAGTGGTACAACTTGTGGAATGTAATGACACAAGCATCGATATATAAATCTGCTGTTTGTCCCAAAAAGGGTCCTAATGTCTATAGCGCGTGATCTCACGTCCATTCACCAAGGTACTGGTCTGAACATACAGGAGGCCACCTTGTCGTGGCAACCTGCAGCACTATTGAACATCATTGCCGACAGGCGGCAACAGGGGGAACAAGAGGAATGGCATGTGCATAAGAATAAATGCTTGGGCTAGGGTCTTTATTAAGCGACATGTCTGTTGGTGCCAAAATCCCCCAGTCATCGCTCTTCCAAGTTTTAACCTCAATGGCATCCGTGGAGCAGCTAAGCAAGAACCATGGCGTTGTCAGGGCCAGCATCATGAAAACAATTACTCTCCTGACTGACGAATTGCAGCCTTTGTTCCCAATGCCTCCCAGTTGGACTCGTGTTAGCTGCCTTGACAAGAAAACATTTGACTACGCTTACAAGGAAGAACTTGTGGCAGCGGCCGAATACAACCGAAAGGCATCCGGTGTCCAGAGCATTGTTCTTTGGGAGCTTGCAAAGCAATCGACGGCAACGAGTGCCCCAAGTCTGGACTTTCCTCTACCGAATGCCGACAGTCACTACATCTTGCATCTCAGCAGAAAATGAGGTTAGCGACTCTTCACCTGCAACGTGAATGCAACGTCCAGTTCAGGGAATGGTGGAACTCAAAGAAGGTTCAACACCTACGAGTGCTTTGTCATTAACTTGCAGCACGACTCCTCTTCCCGACTGCGATCCTTCTGCAACCTGGCGTCTCGGTGTCATTGGAATTAACCCATCTACAGTGTAAAATGGCAAGGCTCATGCAGAACTTATAATATTTGAAGACAGCATCACAAAGTTTGATGGATGCTACCAGGCACCGCAGATGATACAAGCTCCAGGGATACCTTGAGGCAGTGAAACTCGAAGATTAGTCGAGCGCCGTTTGCAAGCCCAAGTCAATAAATTTTCACAAGTCTCCGCTCCTGAAGCACTAAGACACGGCAGTCTGAGCGTATTTTAACAAAGAGCACGCAGGGCAAGTTGAAAAAGTGCTACTATATGCCGCATCATGCAGTTGTCCGTCGAGATGCTGTCACGACAAAGCTGCTTTGCACGCGCTTGGTCATCCCTGCTCGAACGATATCACGTTCAAGGGTATAAAGCCAGGCATTGACATAGTGCAGCTGCTACTCGTCTTCCTATGTCACCCAGTCGTTCCAATTGCGGATATCAAAAAGTGCAGATGCTTATTTGCCCGGAAGTTTACAACATGCTGCGATTCCTCTAGATTGACCGGTTGTCCTCAGATGGTGACCCATCTCCACCTGTGGTGACGAGGATGACGTGGGTCCCATTCCGAGCCTCATCCAGTCCTTTTTGCTAGCAGCTACCATTCGCCATCACCTAGCGGTTTGTCAAGAACGATATCCGGAAACTGGCTTTGCTGGAAAAAGCCTTTCGTGTAGACGACCTCATCGTGGGACTTCCGAATGTGAATAAAGCTGCAACAGTGTACAGTGAAATGCGCAAAATGTTCTCTGAAGCAAGCACAGAACTGTGCAAGTGCACCTCCAATTCAGATGCTTTGTGCAAATGCTTTCTGTGCAACAAGGTTGCTGTTAAAGAAGAAACTGGAGATTCCCGAAATCGCATACCTTGGGAACGGGAAGGTGACCAGATTATCCTTACTGCACATGAAGCATCCGACTTCGCAGCGAACAAGCCTTTTAACAAGTGCATCGTGCTTCAGACATTTGCAAGGGTGTACAATCCTTTGGAGTATTCAACGCCAATTACACTTGTCGCAAAGCTGCTTTTTCAAGACTTGTGGAAGAGGAAACACGTATGATATGATGCCCTTCAGCAAGAACAAACAAGCTGAAGCAGTTGGCCTACTGAATTGAGCAGCATGAACGCCTGTGGCATCGTCAGGGCGAAGGTCAAAAGGAAGTTCATTGCAGATAGAGCTCCCTGATGGGGAGGCTGGTGGGGGCGCTCATCAGATTGACAAAATATGCATTCACACGTTCACTTGGGCGCAGCAGTCTCAACACCGAGGCCCTCTCTAATGTTTGCTGTGAAGTCGTAGCGGTCATAAGCACGACCTCTTATATGGACACAAACCCAGATAAACTGACATGGTGCTTGTGCACGATAACAGCACACGTCCGCTACTATGGAAGCTGGGCAGAGTTCTATCAGTGCTTACAGGAAAGGACGGTATTGTGCACCATATGGAGTCAAGAACTTGCAGGGGAAGAGCGTGGGTTCTGGCTCGGTGCCAGCGCAATTGCTCGCTGCCTCCTGAAAAGCGATGCTGACCTGTTGCCTAAGCAACCCACATTCGGTGGGGTGGAATGTATTGAAAATAGACAACAGCCCAAGGATAAAACAGCGGTACGATCGAACCTTAATTGGGGAGGCTTGACCCAGTCCACCACAGTTAACACCGCTAATGGTCCAGGCCATGCCGCTTTCAATGGTACGGAGATACGGCACTTGAGGACTAAGTTCCGTTTTCCACAGCCCGAACAACCCTTTCGGCGCAGGGTGAGTGCAGATTTATCATAGTTTGGTGAAATACGAGTGGGTACCCAAAAGTAACCGAATTGTTTTTCAAAAGCTATATAGTTATTTATTTTTCAAACAACAACCTTACCACCTTCAAAATACTCTCCATTACACTTATTACATTTGTCCAATCTGAGATTCCATTTTTTGAAACATTTTCAAACTCGTCTGTTTTGATGGTTGATAGCTCCCTTTCTTGTTCTTTTTCTTCACCTCTTCTGCGTCGTGCAATCACAGTCCTTTCATGTTTTTCTTCATTCTAGGAAACAAAAATGTCGCACGGAGCTAGGTCAAGTGTGTAAGGGAGTCATGTTACTTGAGCTTTTTATTTAGAAGTACTGAAGAGATTGCATAACAGCGTGCAACAGAAAAGGCCTCATTTGTGGAAGTCGGGGAACAGTGTTTATAACGACGACAATGCTCCAGCTCATGCAGCCATCTCAGTGCGGCAATTTTGGCAAAAAATAGCACGACTCCCTTGCCACATGCCGCCTACTCAACTGACCTTGCTCTGTGCGACTGTCTTTTTTTTTGTCCTCTTGTGAAAGCAGAACATGAAAGGAGCGCAATTTCACGATGTAGAAGAGATGAAGGGAAAAAAAAGGAGCTGTCAACCATCAAAACAGACGAGTTTGAAAAATGTTTTAAAAAATGGAATCTCAGATTGGACGAATGTAATAAGTGTAATGGAGAGTACTTTGAAGGTGGTAAGGTTGTTTTGTGAAAAGTAAATAACTACATAGCTTTTTAAAAACAATCCCGGTTACTTTTGGGTACCCCCTCATACAACAGGGTTCGCCTCTCGGCGAGAATGGCGCAGCGGTAGCAGCAATGCATTGCACGTTCAAACCACAGCATCTTGCCAAGACACATGCCCCGCAGCGCTGTTGAAGTACTGCAGATATATATCTCTCACATATCGTGCCATGCAGGCAAAGTTATGGGCCTTGGTGCGGGCCACCTGCATGGGTGGCTGTACAACTAACTGCCGCCACTGGCCACTCTGCCGTTGACCCTGTGGGCTTACAGAGTCGGCATAGCCGGGCCCACAGTAAAAGTCATCACTCCCTGTGCGGGCATCCATCAGGAAGTTGTGTAGCACGCACAGTGCCTTCACCGTCTCCTCTGCGTTTTCAGGACATTCTCCCATTGCTCTCTCCAGAATTCTCCAGCGGGTCACCTGGATGCCAAATGCATTCTCGACGCACCTTCTGCGTGATGTAAAAAAAAATGTTTGTGGTAAATCATGAGCTTTCAGTTCTTACAAAAGCAGCATAGTAAGCATTTCAACTTGCCTGGCTCTGCTCAGGCGGTAGTTGAATATTCTCTTGCGAGCCTCCAATCCTCGCCCAGGGTATGGCCTCATAAAATCAGTTCTGAGCTGGAAGGCCTCATCGCCAATGAAAACGCAAGGAGCCGGCAGGGTTGTATTCGGCAGTGGCAGGTCCCGGGGAAGCTGCAGCTTTCCTTCGTCAAGTAGTCTCCCAAATATGGACTGCTCCAGCACTCCCCCGTCACTCTGTTTGCCATAGGCACCCACGTCCACAACAACAAACTTGTAATTGCTGTCAGCCACAGCAAGAAGGACAATGGAGTAAGTGCCCTGCAATAAAGAAGTAACCACGAGAGTGTACCGGACTACTGTCGTGGAGAGACGTGCGCAAGAATATATTTACAAAGCAAGTAGCAGCATAACACACCAACAAGTGTAGGATCAGCTCATGCGCGCCCAGGAACCACCCCCTATATTCTCATCATCCAAGCACTGAGCTAAGCCGCTGCGTGCCACAAATCTGAGCTGTCGGTTTCTGCAGTGAGGAGCTACAAGTCTCGGGTATTGTGTGCGTGGAATGCGCATAAGGATGTAGAAGCTTCCACGAAGGAAAAATGAGCGGCAAGGTTAGTGGAAGACCATCTCAGAGCTTTGAAAAACCTGAGGCAGGACCAACTAAAGTACTTCTGCGTCAAAGATGATAAACAAGCACATTTTTATTATTGCGATAGCAATTATATGGACACTTCAACTGGATTTCTGCCGTCGCCGTGAGGTTCCGTATAAAGTCCAAGGGCGATAAAATCGTCGCCGCGTGCCATATGCGCGAGCGAAAGTGCGCGGGGGATACGCGCTATCACGGAGAGCGTACGAACAGCGGAAAGCAAACATTTGAAATGTTAAATCAAACTTTTCTGGCACTTCTTGCCGATTTCTACATTCACATCTTATCTGACCTTTACTTAAAGAATTCCTTATGCACTGCAAGCTGGTTCCTTGCCTGTTGTGTTCACTGTGTTATTATTCAAGGCAGAATATGAATAGTTGTACATGAGTTCCACGAGTTTTTTCATCACAAACCAACTGGCCTGAAGAATTGCTTTAACTTGTTGCATATTGCAAAATTATACACACCTTGTAGTTAAAGTACATGCTTCCAGATTTCCCAGGGCACTTGATATGTACATGTTTGCCGTCGACAGCTCCAAGGCAGTTTGGAAACTGCCAGGTGTGCCTGAACCCCTCAGCGACATGTAGCCAAGTGGCAGTATTGGGTTTCTGTATGTTAAAAAAAACAATTTAGAGCATGAAGCAGCTTTTACAGTGAAGGGTAGTACTTTGTCAGTGCACTGCAAGCTTAGAAACACCATTTTAAGATTCACCATGCATGCCAGGTGACCGATTGCAACTACAGTCGAACCCAGGTAGATTGAATCCACATAACGAATTATGTGTATATTGAACAGCTCAAAAATCCCCTGTATAAAAGTTTTCTTCTACATATCGAATTACCTAATATAAAACTTTTTTTGTGATCCCCTTCAGATTCAATATATTGGGGCTCGACTGTATATTCTAAACACAAACACAATACAGAATGCCCCTGTGGGCATGTTGCACAAGTCAACACTGCAATTTCTTCAAGCTACAACTGCTGGTGAGTGCGCTGTATGGCCCAACTTGGCACCATGCTAAACTTGATGAAATGAACAGATGGTCATTTAGCCCATAATTGCAGGAGATGTGGTTCTGTTATTCTGTTTAGCTCCACAACGATTCTTGGCACGAGAAGAACGCGAACGCCAAGGGAGATTTTTTAAATATTTTCAGATTAGGAAGCACAGTGACCTTTGTATTAAGGCTCAGTCAGTCACAAATGGTCGCTTTTCTCAAAAAGCGACCATTTTGGGCCAGTCGCTCGCTGCTCAATTTTTCAGTCGCGCAACCGTGGTCGCAAAGCTGTTTAACCAATCGGCGCTGCGCTGAAAGTGATGTTATGGGTTTTTATCCAGCGTTGTCCATGCCACCATATGTAGACTTGTGATGTTGGGACGCAGCAGTTGCAGCAACGTGTCAAATGTATGCGGTCGCATTCGCTGGAAACTAAACCAGCTGGAAAGAAAGCACAACACAAACCCTTTTTCCAGCTGCCATTCGTTAGATGAGCACGCCACCCAAAGGTGAACAGCAGGTGAACAGCTTCGCTTTAATATTATGTACCGAATCCCACGCAATGCAAATTACAAATGACAACTTGCTCTCGATAATACTCGTCATGTGCACAAAGTTCGGGCAGGAGGTGGCTTGCGTGGCCGGCCACTTCATGCGAGCGGAGGCATGGGCGCACCTACCAGCATCGCGTTTTTTTCGGAGGCTTCCTCGCTGCCACAGCTGACACCATGGCACAGCACATCAGCACAGGGACATCTTTCTGTTCGCTCGAATCAAAATCTGTGGCTGTTGCCGGAATGCGAAACCAATTTACACAGTGCCAGTGAAGTGCGTGTGAAGTGCGTAGATTCCTAGAATTCTCGCTGAAAACGATAATCTATGGGATTGCGACTTGCGGGTTGCGTTCAGCTGGGCTTGCCAGTGTGAACATCGGTCGCTTTTTGGTCGCGAATCGCAAATGGTCGCGCGACCTCCTCAAGTCGCCAGTGTGATTGAGCCTTTAGTGTACCGTTGCTCACAATCCTGACTGAAAAGGAGTGTTCACACATAGAAATCTGATTTTGATTGCATGTGCCCATGACAGGGAAAAAAGTGGTTTTGCGGTATCTTGTGCTGGTGCATGCACTTGGTACGAACCGTGCGGGTTTTCGTACATAATAAAGTCAGTTGATAGTTCAGCATCGTCCTGTGCACTTCTTGTTTCTGTGTATGAATCTAGTTCGCTGTTTAATTCCTTGTTCAATATGTACCAATTCGCCCAGCACTTAGCCTTGCATAAAGATTGTAAAGTGAAAAGGACAACTAGTTCACATAATAAAAGGTGTGCTGAGCACTTTGGCAAAAGCACAGCTTGCACTATTTTGAGGTGTACGACCATGAGGTCGAATTGTTTTTTTCTTAAGTGCAACTAGAGCTTGAACATTGGAAGCAATTGCCTGTAACAAATTTAACAGGTATACCAACCGGCATGTATAGCGGCTGCAGTCAGTGCTCTGCATGTGACTCGGACAGCCAGTCGTGCCGTTGATATGCCCACTCGGAATGAAAGGGCTATATCCTGCATGACGTCACCAGATGATAGGTACCTGCAACAGGGGTGAGAATGGCAGGTTTGAAAGCTTGTTGCAGACAATTTCAAAATTGTTTGTTACTGGTTAAGCACAACATATAAAATAAGCCTTTTAAAAATGCTCATAATTCTTGACCAGTGGTATCCTGGCTCCTTTTCAATATCACAGTCTCTTTAATAACAGCTTGACACTTGCATATATTGCAGTGTTGTACTGAACGCGAGCCAGTTCCTGTTGGTAGAGGCCACTCGTGCTCTTTCAGGTGCTCATGCCTACAGTGGCCAGTTTGTCCCATGGATGCATTGTGACATGTCAAGGGAATTTTATAAACTACAAAAACAGTACATTTTACAAACTTGGAATGTTTCTTTTTACAATCTGGTCTCTTTTAATCTTTTGTGATACACGGCTGCACAACCTTGACACCTAAAATCTAGTTGGCTCTAATGACACCATGCAAACATTCCGGAAATAATGGCTTTATTGTGTCAGTTTCTGTCTTTATTCCCAGTCAGTGTCCCTCTTGCCCCTGTTAGTATGTGCTGCACATAGCGTAATAACAATGAATGTGCACCAACTAGCCCAATTCATCACTCTGTTGCTTCATACAATTGTGTCGCGCAACCAAAGGGATGACATGCATGCACGCCTGTCCTTACTGCTTCTCTCATGTTCTGCACAACACAGAATTTTTCTTATCAGTATATTTTGTATGATTTGCTCTCAATCTGTCCTTCATGATAATTCCTCTCAGCATGCTCCTTAGGTTTGTTTTATAAGCAGGAGTATGACGTAATAGATATGTTCGTTGAGATTAGTGCCTTGTCCTGTCTCCTATCAGTGTCGTCCTGTTTGCAGTACAATTTATTACTTATAGCCACCAACTAACCGTCAACATATTCTGTTTTTATTTTTGTTTCATTGTATTACATGCAAATAGAGGCCCTAATCAACTGAATGAACACTGCAGTGGTCGAAAGGGACATAAAACTTTAAGTATACAATGCAACACCTTACACAAATGTGGTATACATTACCTTAGTGTCATGGCCAGTCGCTCAGCAGGGCATATCGGCTCTCTGATGACATGCTTCCTCTCAAGCTCTTCGCGCAAGAGGCTTAGAAGGAAGTCAAATTGATGTGGAGTCATACGGTAGTACTTTTTAAAGTACTCTACGTCTCCGTTACGCATTCTTTGCATCTGAGGAAGAGAGATGCGCATTAATTCCGTTTCTCTTTAGAGATTGCAGCAAGTTGTCTTAACAAACAGCACAGTATTTCAAGTGATGGCTTTAGCTAGGGAGGTGCAGTGCAACTACATGGAAATGGAAATACGTTTTTTTAGACATACACAACACGGTACTTTACGAGGTCTGTTGCACGAAAAGAAAAATTTTGTAAATGTTGGAATGAGGTTTTTTACTTAGGTCGTCAATTTATTTTACAAATATTCCAAAAAATTGCAAAAAACACTACAGTGTTTAACTTTAACTTAGAAGCAAATCAAGATATAAACGTATTAAATACATGTGAAGAGACATCTGAAATGGGCAAAGGTGATGTATTATACACCACTCTCAAATTTACCACTAATTTGTAGGCCTTTTGAAAAACCCTCATAAGCATTGCAAGAACCTTGCGTAAACGGTACACAGCTTACAGAGCTCCGACATCCGTTTTCGGTGCAGCGTTACGGATTCGTAAACTTCGTGTTTCACCTTTTTTTTAGACTTGCGAATTTGTGGCAATTTTTCTTAGTATGAGGCCCTACATCAAAATTGTGCTTTCTGTAACTTCACCTTCAAACGCAACTTCAGTAGAATCGGTCCAACGCTTGTTTGACGACAGCATTTCTGCATGTTAAATGTATCTTGGTACGGAAATCCAAGTTGGTGCAGTGCTAGCATTCTTAATGTCAAGGTAACATCCTCGATAGTAAAGTTACACTTGTCAGGCATGCAGCAATGACGGCACTTAACTATTCCATCAGTATCGCATTGCCTAAATTATTCATTATCTGTAAATGTAATGCCGAAAAATGCGGTTGCCTAATCCTGCTTTTACGGTTACAATAACTGAAGAGAACGCTACTCACCGTCGTAAAATACTCGCTTTCGGTGTGCCGTTCTCTCCATGACGGTCGCACCCACCACTTTCGCTTCTCTCTCCGTTTCTTCTGAATCAGAAGAACCTTCATTTTAAGTAGGAGCAGTCTTCTGCGGCGGTCGAGGTGCAGCATTGCGGGAATACGCACAGCACGCTGAACACACGACAACACGACCAACACAACTCGCGAAACAACAGGGTTTCCGCTAGTTTTCGCGCGCTGCGAGTAGACCACAGTTGCCGGTACCTTTATGTGAATTCGTCTAACTTTAGGACATAGTTATGTTGGACTCCCAAACTATTCTTTATTGTGAATAACCATGGCAAAACGGATCATCGTTCACAAAAAGAAGCCATCCATATTGTTTTCAACTAGCAAAACAACCGTGTATCAGTCTTGTTTCTGACGTCAACACGATGAGCACCAAAATTGGTCAAGCAACAATGAAAGAGTGACAATGTGGGCGGAGCATCAGCGAACGACGCGCCGCACGCTCGTTCGCATCATGTGTCCCGAATCGTCGTATGCGGCAAGTCGTACTGCGGCGCGTCGTACGACGGATCACACGCAAAATCGCATCGTGTGTCTCGCGCTTTACTGTTGTCGTGCGAGTACCATTTCCTACGTTCACGCATTCTGAGCACACATGTGGAGCACGCACAATACGCGTGTAGTTAGCAAGTACGATTACTTACCTTTCAAACGGTACGACGCGGTCGAAAAGCGCTCTCCAAGTTGCCGGTGCTGCATCGACGATGTTAGTCCCAGCCAGCGCCTCCTCTATTTTTCTAAAAATAATGGAGGCGCTGTCGCAGCATACATGCCGCTGCGTAGTGGACGAGCTCAGGCACGCTAATAATTCGCATGCTTTCTTTGCGACATGCACCCAACTTTCCACAAACATGACACAAAGGCAACGCACTACCCGGCACGAAAATCGTTGGTTCACATTTGCCTGGCGCGCCACGCATAAGGCAAGTTTGCAGCAAGACACAAGCTATCTTCTCGCACTATTATTGAAGCTAACTACGTCATATTTCATCACCGCAAACACAAAAACACACGATCAAACGGATCGTAGCAGCAGCGAAGCAGCTCGAACATCCAACAAGCACGTTGTAGACGGAGGAATGACAACGGCGCCACCTGCACACTAGTGAGGCTGTGGTGGTCTCCGTGATATATGAATGTTAACTAGCCGTGTTGCGCCCAACTATGTTGCGAGACAAAAAGGTTTAGCGTAGAAATAAATTCTGTAATGTATTTTCGAGGTTCTTAAACGTGCATCCAATGCACAGTACGAGCGTTTTTACTTTCTGCCTAAAAGCGGCCGTCACGTCCTCGAGCCCAGTGGTGGGGTGGCTAGCGTCGCAACGCCGTAGCCACGGGGCTACGTTAAAAGCGTGTAATAAAACCGTTCAAAATTCTGCATCTTTATATTAAAAGGTCTGTGTGCATTGCCTGTACCTGTCATACCACCTAATACGTTTAGGTTTGTCTTACCAGCAATTGTTTAACTTGGCAGAAAACTGATGTTATTCCCCGCACAATTAGGTGGTCGCATTTCGTGCCTATATAAGATCGTGCGCAAGTACACAAAGCATGTAAAAAAAAAAGGTGAATCGTGTCGTTATATGCGAATGTGTGTGTGTTGAGACGGCAGGTGTCAGCACTTTGCGTAGACGGCGTCGGAGCGTGGAACTCACAACAGATATGTGGGCGCCAGTATCAATGATATGAGGGCGCCAGTATCCACAATATTTTCAATCACTCAATCAATCAATTTTACTTACCAGAAACAAAAGGAATTGGCCGAACACCGGGGCAAAAAGCTGTCACAACAGCTTGACGGAGGCCCGGGTCCCTTACATGACAGTAGCACTCACATGACATATACACAGAAAGCTTTATACACAACACTTTCATGAAAGGCTTAATAAACAACAAACAATACACATCGCACGTGCGCACAAAAATCACATTTTACACTTGAATGCAATATAGTAAAGTATCGCTATAAAGAAATCACGCAAATCCTTTTTATTTAGCGTATATGTGTGCTTATGTGTGTTGGCGCTGTCAGTGCTCTATGAATTGTTGTGTCAATGAATCTGTTCATGATTACAATGTCTGTGTGTAAAATGTCTATGTATGCTTGTTAATGTGACCATGTGTATTATATAAACCGGACATTGTGACAATGTGCGTGTGTTGTTGATTCTCAAGTGCTCTATGAATTGAATGCGTATGTGTATAGTTGAATACTGCTTTGCATAGAGTTTCACACTATAGTGAGAAACTCCATGCTGCGCTGTGTATATATGACCATTGTGTAAACTCTGTTAATTAAGTGTTATATTAAAATCTCTGAGAATTAATGTATTGATTGTTATATAAAATGTGTGTCCATAATATTATAATAATACGTTTACACATGTTTCGAGTGTGGGAAAAATCTTTTTGTTCATAAAATTTTTAAAATCTTTTATTGCATGTAGCCTCCGAGACCATTGCTCAGTGCGTGCGAATCTCGAAGCCTTGTATTGGCGCCCCTAGTAGCTTCAATCCTAGTTGTTAAGCCTATAGTCGTATTGCTGGCTTCACTTGCCTGGAGTCGGCCATGTTGGTTTTGGAACGGGAGTAACAGTTGCTCCCAGCCATGAGGGAGGAAAGTTCCTCCATTTAAAGACGAACATAGGGGACATCGCCGTTCCTCCTTCAAAGGAGCAAGGGTCACTCCTTTTTTTTTTTTTTTAGAGTGTACTACTACAGGTCGTTCATTCCGTTCTGCGCCCGAGTGCAGGCACCCTTGACTAAGCTTTTGGGAATGTCTGTCGAGTGGCACTGGGGACCTGAGCAGCAAGAGGCGTTTCGCCGTCTGTCTAGCGCCATTGCGTAGACAGCACTGCTCAGGCTCTCCGATCTGACCAGAGAGTTCGTAGTCCCGACTGACGCGAGCGATCTGGGATTAGGAGCCGTTCTCCTACAGGTATTCGATGACACGTTGCAACCGTTGGCCTTTGCCAGCCGCTCTTTAACACCCTCGGAGATGAATTATTCCGCGACCGGGAAGGAATGCCTCGCCAACGGGTTTACACTACGAAAGTTCGATGTCTACCTGGATGGGACTAAATTTGTCGTGCAAACAGACTACATTGCGCTCAGCTGGCTGATGCGGCTCCGCGAGCCTGCGGGCCAGCTCGCGTGCTGGGTTCTCCTGATACAGCATTATAAATTGTCAGTGCTATATCGAAAGGCGAGCACCAACGTGATAGCTGACGCGCTATCTCGTGCCCCATTGTCCAGCGAGCCTTCCTCTAGGTGCGACCGCCGATAGCAATGCCTTGGCGCCAGCGAATATCGGGGGCGAAACGGTGGACGAGCCGCCGAATGGTGAGAAGGGTGAGCCCGCGAACGGGCAAACCCGTGCCGCTATCCAGGCAAGCAGCGCGCCGCAAAGCGGGTGGGAAGGGGAGCTTCTCGGAAGCGAGCCCACTACGCCGACGCAGGTGGTAGGAATGGCTGTAGTCCTGAGTGGGGACGAGACCAGACTCCTCTGTGGGGGTACTGGAATCGCATTCAGCCGAAAAGAGCTACTGATGGCCCAGCAAAATGTTCTGTTTTATTGCGATAGCAATTATATGGACACTTCGAAGCGGATTTTTGGCGTCGGTTTCGTCGTCACCGTCGCCGTAGCCGTGAGGTTCCGTATGACGTCAACGGCGATGAAATCGTCGCCGTGCTCTGGACGCTGTATGTGCGAGTGCAGGAGCATTACACAAGCATTACAAAAGTTGCAGGAGCATTACACAACCCCAAAGGCATAACATTAAATTGGTAGAGGCATTCGGGTGTAATGAATGCGATCTTCTCGCAGTCGCGGTCATCGACGACAACTTGCCACTATCCCGAGTGGAGATCTAGCGACGAGAAATATTTGGCACCATGGAGGCAGTCGAGCGCAACATCAATTCGTGGGAGAGGATACACATCCTTCTTCGTTACCCGAGTGAGATGGCGATAATCGACGCAAAACCACCAGCTGTTGTCCTTCTTTTTCACAAGCACTACAGGGGATGCCCAAGGGCTAGAGGAAGGCTCTATACCATCTTTATCAAGCATTTTCTCTACCTCCTTTCGGATGACTTGGCACTCAGAGTGAGATACACGGTAAGGGTGCTGGTGAATGGGGCTGGCGTCTCCAGTGTCGATGCGGTGGGCCACGACATGTGTACGGCCTAGTGGACTCAACATCAAATACGTCAAGTACGAAAATAGGACACCACGGAGTGCTTCACTTTGGGAAGGTAAGAGGTCAGGAGATATCATTTTGTCCAGGAGTGCCTGGGTTGGCGCGGGTATGGCAAGTTGCGTCGCGGTCTGAGCGTCAGCAGCGAATGCAGAAACGGTACATTCTTCCAAAGGTGACAGTTCAGCTAGTGAAATTCCTTGAGGAAGAACATGGGTCGAAGTAGAAAAGTTGAGGACTGGAAGCAACGTTCTGTTGTTGGCAATAAGCACCACGGTATGAGGAAGTGCGATGTTGCGCGAGAGGATCAGATCTGTGAGGGGAGCGACCACATATTCACCATCAGGGACTGGGGGAAACGGTGACATAAGGACGTAGGTAGCAGCCTGCGCGGATAGTTGTAGAAGCTCCAGGGAACGTAGACGAGTGTTATTTGATGCGGCGTCATCAGGACACAGTGGCAGTTCGACCCACAAAATGCCAGAACAATCGATGGGGGCAGAGTGGGTGCTCAAGAAGTCAATACCAAGAATGACATGATGTGGCCAAGCATCGAGAACAGCGAAGAGAACTGAAGTGTGGTGGCCGGCAACAGTAACGTGGTCAGTGCACATACCAAGAACAGGTGTTCGGGTGCCGTCAGCTACTCGCACAGTAGGAGAGACGGCAGGTGTCAGCACTTTGCGTAGACGGCGTCGGAGCGTAGAACTCACAACAGATATGTGGGCGCCAGTATCAATGATATGAGGGCGCCAGTATCCACAATATTTTCAATCACTCAATCAATCAATTTTACTTACCAGAAACAAAAGGAATTGGCCGAACACCGGGGCAAAAAGCTGTCACAACAGCTTGACGGAGGCCCAGGGTCCCTTACATGACAGTAGCACTCACATGACATATACACAGAAGGCTTTATACACAACACTTTCATGAAAGGCTTAATAAACAACAAACAATACACATCGCACGTACGCACAAAAATCACATTTTACACTTGAATGCAATATAGTAAAGTATCGCTATAAAGAAATCACGCAAATCCTTTTTATTTAGCGTATATGTGTGCTTATATTTGTTTCGTACAGTCGGTATACAAGGTGTGTTCAAAAATAAACTGAACTTTTGCTATAACACCTTTACTGCTTATGGTTTCTTCCATTTTTGGAAAGCCTACTGGAACGCACTTTCTGGAACGGCGCGCAGGTCTCTTCTCGCATTGTCCTGGATCTCCGCTACGGTTTGGAAACGACGTCCTTCAAGGTGGGTTTCAGCTTGTGGAATCGAAAACAGTCTGCTGGGGCTAGGTCCGGAAAATGTGGTGGGTGGAGCACAACAGGAGTGAGGTGTTTCGCTAAGTAGCTGCGGACAAGGAGTGACGCGTGAGCCGGGGCATTGTCATGATGCAACATCCAAGCAAGATTTTCCCATAATTCATGCATCTTATTGCGCACAGAATCTCTCAAACGTGCTAGGATTGCCTGTTAAACTTCTTTTTTTACCGTCTGACCATGTGACACAAATTCCTGATGGACAATGCCTTTGCAGTCAAAAAACACTACCAACATCACCTTCATTTTGACCAGCTCATGCGTGCTCTTTTTTTGGACGAGGAGAACCTTTGGCCACCCACTGCGATGACTGCACTTTCGTTTCAACATCATAGCCATAAAACCATTGTAATCTTAACTGGGATTCATAGCGCTAAAACGACACAAGGACGAGGAAGAACACGGGACGAGCGCTAACTTTCAACAATTGCTTTATTGCAGATAGTAAGCATATATATACTCACTGGGAAGGCACTGCAAAAAACACTCTGAAGGAAAGAAGAAAGGAAAAACAGTCATGTGGCTACTGTGCCAAAAGTGCAAGCTCTTTCTTGGATAAAAAAAATAGACGGCGTGCTAACGCAATCATCACATCCTCTAGCTATCTCTGCTGCTTCGACAATTTCCCTCGTTATCTTATTCCTGTGGCGATACACAACAACAGTTTGTTTAAAGAGAGGGTAGCATGGTTCCTTCGCGTCACATTTTCTACAGTGGGCAGCCAGGTGCCCATCTATTGCGGTGCTCTCTACTTTATTATTATGCTCCGCCAGCCGCACGTTTAAACATCTGCCCGTCTGGCCCACGTAGTACTTCCCACACGAAAGTGGAATCTTATACACTACGTTCCGAGTGCACGTGACAAAAGGTTCCTTGTGTGTAGTAGTGCAAGCAGGCTTCCGCTTCCTCGTAGGCAAGCTCAGCCCACTCAAACTCAAAAGTTTGTTAGGAGCTGTAAAGACAACGTTTACACCCGACCGTTGCCCTACTTTTTTTAGGTTGTGGGAAACCCTATGAAAATAGGGAATTACAGCCACCTTTTGTTTGTCCCTTAGTTCTTTCTTCCTTCTTGCGTCATCCGCTCTCTGCTCTTCACTCAGGCGTGAAGTTGCCTTCCTTCGACGATGCAGGCTTTCAGCAACCGAGATAATGATGTGTCTCGGATAGTTCGCTGCTTCCAAGCGAGCCACCTGCTTACTAAGTCCTTCATCCAACATGTGGGTACAAGACTTCGAAAGAGCGCATGATAAGAAAGAACGTACAATACTTCTTTTTATGAGTTTCGAGTGAGCAGAACCGTACCTTAAGGGCGGCTTGTTTGCTCTGGGCTCATACACCCAACACACGTGTGCAGCTTTAAAATGCAAACGCAAATCTAAAAACCTGATATTGCCCTGCGCAGGAAATTCAGTGGTGAACGTGAGTGGCCTAAAATACTCATTGAACGCGGCAAGAATGCTATCAACAGCAGGGTTTGAACAATCTAAACAGCAGTCTACAAGAGAGCTGGCCGCCGGAACAACGCGTGATCTATCTAAAAAAACCAAAAAATCATCCACATATCTAAAAACCTTAACAACACCCAAGTCCCCCAGCTGCGCGGAAATGGCTTTGTCACAACGAGCTAAAAACAAATCACTTAATACAGGGGCTATGCATGAGCCTATGCAAACACCCTGCTTTTGCAGGTAAATGTTATTGTCAAATTCAACGAACGTGGACCTCAAATAAAATGATAAAAGCTCTAAAAACCTTGCCACACTAACACCACAAGTGTTGGAAAAAGGGACAGCGCCGTGCTCGTCTATTGCCGCCTCTACGCTAGAGAGCAAACCTTCATGTGGCAAAGAATAGTACAAATCTTTTATGTCGACCGAGAATGCAGTTAAACACTCGCTGTCAGATACATTTAAAAAATCGATTACGGCTGAAGAATCTTTGGTTAGGAAAGGATCCACCACCTCGAGGAGTCTCAGGTTAGTTTGCAGGAATTCCGCGACGCACTTCTGCCATGTCCCAGATTCGGAAACAATGACACGAAAAGGACAGTCATCCTTATGGGTCTTGGCGGCGAAAAACATTTCTAAGCAGTCTCCATCAGTGCCATTGATTTTCTTAACAACATTAGCCAAATTAAGGCCCTTACACATCTGCTTAGCTCGCGACCTTACTTTCTTCAACGAAACGCGTCGAATAGGATTAAACACAGCAAGTACCGCCGCAGAAGCCTTATCACGGAAATCACCTTGCGTAAGCACTACGAATCCCCCCTCCTTGTCCGCGGGCAGGACACAGAGCCTGCGATCCCGCAGTGTAGCGGCCACCCGACCGATCCGCACTCCCGTGCGCTCATGTCCACCACGAAGGAGCACGTTGACTCCCTGAGAAACACAGGACTCACGTTCCTCCAACGGCGCCAGCTTAGCCACATCATGGACACAACTGAGAAGTTCCGCGGCATCTTTCCGAGGTTGGACTGCGAACTTGGGTCCAAGACGCAGAATCCGGCGAACTTCCTCAGGAACGTCGGCGTCACCTATAGTGTGGAGCCTGTCCTCGCTAGGCGTGACCCTGCGGGACGCCAAGGGACGAAGGACATCCAGAACACTGCGCCAGAAGGTTTCGGTGGAAGACGCCAACAGCCTGGAGTGCTCCCGCCATTTCTGGTGGGCACGCCTAACGTCGTCGTCACAAAAGATGCTAGCATATAACCAGTCTCGGTAGAACGCAGCCTGTCGTCGCCACTCAGCTCGGAAAATCTTGCACAACCTTCTGCCATGGTTTAGAGACGGAGGGAACCCCCCAAGCATAGCCAGAATTGCAGGAGGTAAGATCCTGGATCGAACACAGAAGAAGAGGGCCCGAGCTTGAACCTCGGCATAGGCCGCACGAGTAACCAAAGAACAGAGATCTGGAGGAACAGCATAGGAAAGGCCCAAGGTACTAGAAATGCACGTTAGCAGGGAAGAAGTTTGGGCGTGTTGGTGGGTCATTGTAATCTTAACTGGGATTCATAGCGCTAAAACGACACAAGGACGAGGAAGAACACGGGACGAGCGCTAACTTTCAACAATTGCTTATTGCAGTTAGTAAGCATATATATACTCACTGGGAAGGCACTGCAAAAAACACTCTGAAGGAAAGAAGAAAGGAAAAACAGTCATGTGGCTACTGTGCCAAAAGTGCAAGCTCTTTCTTGGATAAAAAAAATAGACGGCGTGCTAACGCAATCATCACATCCTCTAGCTATCTCTGCTGCTTCGACAATTTCCCTCGTTATCTTATTCCTGTGGCGATACACAACAACAGTTTGTTTAAAGAGAGGGTAGCATGGTTCCTTCGCGTCACATTTTTAAAAGTTAGCGCTCGTCCCGTGTTCTTCCTCGTCCTTGTGTCGTTTTAGCGCTATGAATCCCAGTTAAGATTACAATGACCCACCAACACGCCCAAACTTCTTCCCTGCCATAAAACCATGTCTCATCGCCTGTTATGATGTTGTTAAGAGTCTTCATTGTCATTGGCAGCGGCGAGCAGTTCCCTGGCTGATTTCAACGTGGGTCTGCTTCTACACTCGTCAGTCAACAAACGCGGCACGAATTTTGCACTGACACGACACATCCCAAGTTTGTCACTCAAAATTCTATTACATGATCCAACGCTGATACCCACTTCGTCAGCGACTTCTCGAACAGTCAAAGGACGATTTCCACGAATCACAGTTCGAACTCTCGCGACGTGGTCATCATATGTGGATGTGGAAGGTCGTCCAGGCTTGGGATCATCACCGACCGACATTCCCCCGTCTTCAAAACGCTTGAACCATTCATAGCACTGCGTGCGACTTATACTGTCTTCCCCGTATGCTTGACTAAGAAACTGAAATGTCTCTGTGAAAGTTTCCCCAAGTTTGTACCAGAACATCGCACACACACGCTGTTCTTCCAATTCCTTCATTGTCACTTTGGCACCAATCCGAAGAACAGCTTGTTCATGTGCTCACTTCAGCTGATGTAGCTCACCAACTAACGGTCAGAGCGAAACGCGGGAAATGGCAGTTTGTTGTCAAAACCTTGCCGCTACATGCGCTCCCGTTGCCGGTTATCGCGCTATTTCAAAAGTTGGGTTTCTTTTCGAACACACCTCGTATTATGTGTTAAGGACTGTAGGCTGTAATTGTTTCGAAACCACGGTACCTTCCATACCTCGGGGTTTCGTGTAGTATGTTTTATGTTAGTGCAGAGTTCTAGCTGAGCAAGGGATGTCAAATAATTCTGAACATATTCGGATGAGAAGTAAATTGTTTTTAGTAATCTATGTTCGTATAATTTATCTACACTGTTTAGTCTGTATTTGAGAAATATATTTTCTGTCGGTGAAAGCCGGGTAACGTTCTTTATGTACCAAGCGATTTTCTTTTGAAGTACTACCAGCTTTCGCAAGTTAGATTTAGATGTTGTAGCCCAGACAAGGTAAGGGAGTAATTTATATACGATATAAAGAGACCATAGTAGATTTGAAGTTTTACTCTCGTAGGTAGAAATGTGTGGCAACGTGCCATAGCACCGGCAACCGCAGAGAGTTTGCCGCAGAGATGTTTGATATGGGCATCCCAACGTAAATTAGAAGAAAAATATACTCCAAGATTTTTAAACTCTTCAACCAGTTCAATGCGTTGGCTCTGACAATAAATAGCATGAATAATGTTAAGTGTTTTATTTTTTGCGCGAGATATTACAACTTTCGTTTTCTTTCAATTTACTTGAAGCTTATTTGCCTGTGTCCAATCGGACAAACTTGCCATAATTTTATTACATTTTTGCACAAGTTTGTTCGCATAAGGACTCGAGACACACAATCTGCAATCATCCCCGTACATAATGAATTGAACCTGACAGTTTATGGTTAAGATATCATTTATAAAAACATTTAACACAAGTGGCCCACGAACACTTCCTTGAGTCACACCAATTATGCAACTGATCAATGATGCTACTGATCAAATCATAAAGAAGTTTGCTCGACGTTTTTTTCATTATATGCGGTGATTTTAACCATCCGTGCATAGATTGGATCACGTCATCAATTAACAACCCGAGCAATCGGTCGGAGCATCTATGTTTTCTTCAGTGCTTTCACTATCATTATCTCACCCAGGTAGTGCACGAACCCACTCGCAGTAATCACACATTAGACCTCATCCCTACAAACAATCCGCATCTGGCATACTGCTACATGCGTGTGGTATTCGATTGTTTGAACGAGGCACGCGGGCGGCATCACTCGAGAAAAAAGGAAGAACGAGCTGGGCTCGCGCCGTGAATCTAACCGGTCAGCGTTGCAACCGCTGTTGAAAATATAACCTGTAAAAAGTTGCTCGTCTTACTGACTCATCCTTCGCGTAACATTGTGGTGGAGGTGGAACGGTCCCCGTCCTCACCACGGAGCTCCGCAGTGGCAGCACCGTCGTCTTCTCAGCCATGGCTTCCGATGGAACAACCCCCCCCCCCCCCCTTGTCGCGACCTACACCTGCGGCGCCAACCACAACGTACGTTTCCTAGTCTCCGTGATCCTGGGACATTCTCCACCCAAAATGGCGTTGGCGTCGACGACTCTCTCAGCATGTATGAGCGTGATAGCCGAAGCCACCACTGGGACCCTACCATCATGCTTGCCAATGTGATCTTTTATCTGGACGGGACACCGCGTGTCTGGTTTCGCACCCATGAGGTCGAGCTCTCCAGCTGGGACTTTTTGAAACAGAGGCTTCGCGACCTATTTGGCAACCCGTCAGATCGCCAACAGGCTGCCTGAAAAAAGCTTGCTACCCGTGTCCAGTCGTCGACAGAATCGTATGCCTCCTACATACAGGTAGTGCTCGCGCTTTGCCGGAAAGTCGACGAGCACATGACCGAGGTTGACAAGGTTTGCCATATCCTAAAAGGCATCACGGACGACACCTGCAATTTGCTCGGCTATAACGATGTTTCTATTGTCGACGCCATCGTCAAAGAATGCCACCCCTTCGAGATAGCCAAAAGCCGCGGCGTCATCCAACAGTTTTCCCGGCTCCCAAACACCCCTGCCACGTCCTCTTGCTCCGCTCTTACCACCACACGTTCTTTTCAAGAGAACGTCACGCGTATCGTTCGCCGTGAGATTGAAACGGCGAGTCCGGCCCCCCTTCATCCGCGACCCCTAGACGGTACCTTTGATCAAGCGGCCCCCACTATTTCCGTTATCCAAGCAGTTTTGCGGCAAGAAATTGCGAACAGTGGCATGCCTACCGCCTGCTCTGTCTCCCGACCTGATTCGGCACCCATTCCCATGTCCACAACCTGTAATGACCAGTATTTCGCTCCCAGATCACGCAACCCTGCTGAATGGCGAACCCCAGATGACAAACCGATCTGCTTCCGCTGCCACCGAGCTGGTCATGCATCCCGCCACTGCCGTCTTAGCGCAACGCCAACACGCACACGACCGCGTTATAGCCTGCGCTAGCCGGCTTTTGACAACTGCAGAGCGCAACTATTCGATTACCGAGCGCGAATGTCTTGCTCTCGTCTGGGCTGTTTCAAAGTTTCGCCAATATTTATATGGCAAGCCCTTCTCAGTAATCACAGACTATCGTGCGCTCTGTTGGCTTTCATCACTCAAGGATCCTACTGGCCTGCTCGGTAGTTGGGCCCTCCGACTACAAGAATATCCCTACACAGTGACGTACAAGTCGGAACGCCAACACCAGGACGCAGATTGTCTCTCTCGCTACCCAGTCGAAGACCCGACCTCTACGTCTGAGTCTGACACCGACGCCTGTGTTCTCTCTGTTTTTCCACTGCTCCATGTCGCCGACGAGCAGTGCCGTGACCCGTCCTTGCGTATCATCATTCAGCACCTGGAATCATCACTTGCCGGCAGTTCCCTTCGCTTATTCACACTTCAATATCGCGTACTCTACCGCCAAAACGTTCACCCCGACGGCCCAGCATTCCTCCTTGTGATCCATAAACACCTTCGCTTGCCTGTTCTACACGAACTTCACTACCTCCCCACTGCCGGTCACCTCGGTGTATCACGTACCTACGACCGGATCCGCCGACGCTTCATTTGGCCAGTGCTTGCTCGCTCCGTTCGAAGATACGTAGGTGCGTGTGAGAAATGCCAGCGACGCTCCCTGCTGGGTACCTTCAACCACTCGACACTCCCGCGGAGCCATTTTTTCGGGTTGGTTTAGACTTACTTGGTCCTTTTCCTCTTTCTACCTCTGGGAACAGGTGAATCGCTGTGGCCACAGATTACGCCCCATGCTACGCCCTCACCCGAGCGCTCCCTACAAGCTGCGCCTAAGATGTCGCCGATTTTCTTCTACGCTGCGTGATTTTATTACATGGAGCTCCGCGACAACTTCTCACAGACCGTGGCCGGACATTAGTGTCAAAAGTTATCGCAGACATCCTGCAGTCCTGTGCACGAGGCACAAGCTATGCACGTCATACCATCCGCAAACAAATGGCCTCACGGAGCGTCTTAATCGCACTCTCACAGACATGCTGGCGAAGTATGTCTCTTCAGACCACCAAGACTGGGACTTCGCTCTACCGTTTGTCACGTTTGTGTATAATTCCTCGCGCCACGACAAAGCCGGTTATTCCTGATTTTTCCTTCTGTTCGGCCGAGAACCAGCACTGCCCCTCGACACAACCGTCCCTGTTCACGCCGCACCGACCAGTGGATATGCACTTGACACCATCGGCCGTGCTGCCCACGCAAGGGAAATTGCCCATGACCGCGTTCTCAACTCCCAAGAGAGTCAAAGGCGTTTGTACGACCGGCGACACCGAGGCGTGCACTTCCCGTCTGGTTCTTTGGTGCTTCTATGGTCTCCGTCGCGTCAGGTCGGCCTGTCAGAAAAACTGCTGTCTCGTTACACAGGCCCATACCGAGTGCTTTCGTGCCGTGACTCCCGTCACCTACGAGATAGCCCCTGACTCCCCATCTGCTTCCCAATCCAGTGATATCGTGCACGTTATACGACTGAAGCAGTATCACCCTCACAGTGATGGCATTTAGATGCTCCGGGACGTCGCTTCTGCCACCGGGGGATTATGCTACATGCGTGTGTTATTTGATTGCTTGAACGAGGCGCGCGGTTGCCATCACTCGAGAAAATAGGAAGAAGATCGAGCTGGGCTCGCGCGGTGAATCTAACCGGTCAGCGCTGCAACCGCTGTTGAAAATATAACCTGTAAATAGTTGCTCGTCTTACTGACTCGTCCTTCGCGTAACAATATATGCAAATCCTGGAAGAAATAATTGATCACACGGCCGTGCATTGTTCGTTCCCTCTAATACGGCCTGACAAAAGAAAAATAACAAAACAAATGCTCAACTGTGCACAGGTAGATACGAAAAAAAATTTATTGCATTTTAGAACACTTATTAGTTGAGTTTCAGTCAAGCTTCGCAAGCCTTTCAACTAATGACAACGGGTGTTTATTTCGCGATCACCTGAAACTTATACAAGATTCATGTGTACCTAAACTTATTATTACATAACGTACAGTGATCCATTGTTTACCCGCGATGTGAAGAGTTTCATGAACAGGAAGAAAAGGGCATATCGGAAGGCGAGTCAGACACCTGATGCGAAAGAAATATATCAGAATGCTTTTTACCTTCCCGTATGATGCCCACACGGGTGAATTGTTTCAGCAGGCTGCAATTTTACCCGTCCATAACCTCTACTTTCTTAAATTAGCTGTAGCGATCAGCCGAAGTGAAA